>NW_028120042.1:0-77500 GCF_965119305.1 Pelophylax lessonae | reverse complement strand
GAGAGTTTGCAGCATCCGTGTCTTCAGCTGTTAGAGAGAGATATACACATATTCACACACCTCATCTCACAGATCAAGTATATGCATTTGCTGTTTAAAATGAAGACTTTGAAATTACTTTAAAGCACCCTTTGGCATTTACTACGTACGCTTTTTTCTATACATTCAGGCTGTCATTGGCGGTCTTCATAGAGTAGAGAGTTTGCAGCATCTGTGTCTTCAGCTGTTAGAGAGAGATATACACATATTCACACACCTCATCTCACAGATCAAGTACAGTAAAACCTTGGATTGCGAGCATAATTCGTTCTGGAAACATGCTTGTAATCCAAAGCACTCGTATACCAAAGCGAATTTCCCCATAAGAAATAATGGAAACTCAGATGATTTGTTCCACAACCATTTATTCATAAGTCTTTCAGTTTATAGCCCATATAAAAAGATTATAGCATTGCGATAGGTTATATAGCCATAAAATGTCCATCCACAAATATACGCTTCCACAAGGGGATTAGAAGCAAAATCCAGCAGGAGCTACAGAGTATAAAAGAGAAGAGAGGCGCCTCTAAGTGTAGCAATATGGTTCCATTTAATGAAGGTTTAACATTTAGCAACTCACATGGTTGATGAATAAAATAGGCACATCTCAGTATGCAGGCATCCGGGGTAAAGCTGTCCACATAGACCATCTTCTGCACCACCGGCTGCCAGTCTGTAATCCTGACCGGGAAGACCACCCTGCAGTAAAGCGATCTGAAAGCGAGGGGCAGCATGGAAGGGATGACGTAGATGGCGGTGCGAAGGACGGTCTATGTGGACAGCTTTAGCTTGGATGCCTGCATCCTTAGATGTGCCTGTTCCAATCCATCAACCATGTGAGTTGCTAAATGTTGTACCTTCATTAGATTTAACCATATTGCTTCACTTAGAGGCGCCTCTCTTCTCTTTTATACTCAGCTGTGACTTGAGGCTACTTGTATATCAAGACATCGCTTGTATATCAAGTCAAAATTTATTTGAAAATTTTGCTTGTCTTGCAAAGCGCTCTTTAACCAAGTTTCTCTCAAACCAAGGTTTTACTGTATATGCATTTGCTGTTTAAAATGAAGACTTTGAAATTACTTTAAAGCACCCTTTGGCATTTACTACGTACGCTTTTTTCTATACATTCAGGCTGTCATCTGCGGTCTTCATAGAGTAGAGAGTTTGCAGCATCCGTGTCTTCAGCTGTTAGAGAGAGATATACACATATTCACACACCTCATCTCACAGATCAAGTATATGCATTTGCTGTTTAAAATGAAGACTTTGAAATTACATTAAAGCACCCTTTGGCATTTACTACGTACGCTTTTTTCTATGCATTCAGGCTGTCATCTGCGGTCTTCATAGAGTAGAGAGTTTGCAGCATCCGTGTCTTCAGCTGTTAGAGAGAGATATACACATATTCACACACCTCATCTCACAGATCAAGTATATGCATTTGCTGTTTAAAATGAAGACTTTGAAATTACTTTAAAGCACCCTTTGGCATTTACTACGTACGCTTTTTTCTATACATTCAGGCTGTCATCGGCGGTCTTCATAGAGTAGAGAGTTTGCAGCATCTGTGTCCTCAGCTGTTAGAGAGAGATATACACATATTCACACACCTCATCTCACAGATCAAGTATATGCATTTGCTGTTTAAAATGAAGACTTTGAAATTACTTTAAAGCACCCTTTGGCATTTACTACGTACGCTTTTTTCTATGCATTCAGGCTGTCATCTGCGGTCTTCATAGAGTAGAGAGTTTGCAGCATCCGTGTCTTCAGCTGTTAGAGAGAGATATACACATATTCACACACCTCATCTCACAGATCAAGTATATGCATTTGCTGTTTAAAATGAAGACTTTGAAATTACTTTAAAGCACCCTTTGGCATTTACTACGTACGCTTTTTTCTATACATTCAGGCTGTCATCGGCGGTCTTCATAGAGTAGAGAGTTTGCAGCATCCGTGTCTTCAGCTGTTAGAGAGAGATATACACATATTCACACACCTCATCTCACAGATCAAGTATATGCATTTGCTGTTTAAAATGAAGACTTTGAAATTACTTTAAAGCACCCTTTGGCATTTACTACGTACGCTTTTTTCTATACATTCAGGCTGTCATCGGCGGTCTTCATAGAGTAGAGAGTTTGCAGCATCCGTGTCTTCAGCTGTTAGAGAGAGATATACACATATTCACACACCTCATCTCACAGATCAAGTATATGCATTTGCTGTTTAAAATGAAGACTTTGAAATTACTTTAAAGCACCCTTTGGCATTTACTACGTACGCTTTTTTTCTATACATTCAGGCTGTCATCGGCGGTCTTCATAGAGTAGAGTGTTTGCAGCATCCGTGTCTTCAGCTGTTATAGAGAAATATACATATTGGCATAGAGTTGCCTTTATTTTCACTCGGATACACAGCTCCCAGTGAAGCATTAGGGAGGGGGAAAAAATGAAGTATTTGGGGAATAGATGAAGGGCAATTTAGAATGAGGGGGAAAACATGACTTTCCAGCTTAGTAGAGCTCATCCTGCTGCCAGTAGTGTAGAGGCAGCTGTCAGCTGGGTTCTTATGTGTTTAACCAGTCGACATCTGCCCCTTCCCCCTTGAACGAGCTCTTTGTGACCCCGTAGTCATATTTCAGCTCTGTTCCAACGGCGAGATCTTCTTTAGCCACTAACAGAAGAACAGGGGTGGTGCCATCGCTCCGGTATCTCAGCTGGGGTTTCAAGTTCGGCCTCTTCCTTGAATGATTGATCTTCCGTCCAAAAGTGGTTGGTAGGGATGGATGACAGGGACACGGGACATTCTTGGCATCCACGCAGAGCCTTCGGCGGTTCTTCTTGTCCTCAAAGAAGAATAGGTAGCCCATTTCGCCTGCCAAATAAACAAATTAAGTGACATGCTAATAATTTAAATTACAAAAATAAAAAAAAATAAAAAAATGTTGGCTCTCAATCAGAAAAATCTGTAAAAAAATGTTGCCTCTCAATCAGAAACAATGGACAAATGTATATATCAATATATCCTTATACCTATAAACACTCCTATAAATAGGATCTACTTCCCTACTCTGTGCAATCATTGCACAGAGCAGCCCTGATCCTCCTCTTCTTGGGTCCCCTGCCAGATCTCCTGGCTCCTCCCCCTAACAAGTGCCTCCATACCAGGCTGCTTGATCCTGAGCCAGCTGTGTCTACAGACCCAACCCCTGCTCCATTCTTACTGGCTGCGATTGACAGCAAGGGAAGTGCAGTCTTGTGTGGAAAATCGATGACTATCAGATGAACACAAACACCAGATACTAGGATTTACCAACTTCACCATCTTACCCGATGCCATGGAGTTCACAAGCTCCTCTCCTCTTTCACGGGTGACGATGGGTCCATGATAGTCACAGACCACCTCGCCTTTCTTGAAGGGCAAAGTCGTGAAGACCGTGTCGCCGGTGTTTCCAATGCGGTCTTCTACGATGGCAAGCCCTTTCCAGTCTTGTGAGGTGATCCGATTTTCTAGGTCTGCTTCTTCTTGTACATTCTGGATGTCTGCATTCGGCTTCCAGCTGTCCAGGACGTCCTCTGCTTTTGGCTGGTTCGTCGTCCATCCCTGTGTTCGAGCATAAGAGGTTACCTGCTCTTCTGTGGGAGGATTCCTCTTGAAATGTCCTGAAAGCAGAAGATGGTGTATTACAATATAATGCAAGAACATAATGCACTTAATTCAAAGATGCAAGGGAAAATATAAATGCTCACCGACGATCTCATTGACACGCATCGCGTACTGCTGCCTTCGCCACCTCTTGTAGCAGTAAGCTTGGTGTTCCGCAGTAAAGATGCGACATTCCTTCAGACCCGGCGGTTTGTTGTTGAGTCCCACTGGAAACAAATCTAGGACCTTCCTGAAGGCCACCTCCTTGTCATCGATTGGCACCGCTTCATCACCCTGTATCCTTGTGGCTCTAGAAATGAAAAGAGTGTTTAAACATTAAATTGATTGTCAATATAAAATGAAATTTAAAAAAAAAAAAAAAAAAAAAAAAAAAAAAAAAACCCCACACAGGTTCACACTTACCTGCTCTCTGTGCAACAGAATTGCACAGAGCGGCTGGAACCACCTCTTCTCGGGTACCCTGCCTCTTCTCTTTCCAGTGCCCACATAGGAAGCTGCTTCCTTTGGGGGCACTGGCGCAGGCTTGCTCCCGAGCACTGCTGTCTATGGCTATATACAATGGGATTTGGCCCTGCCCCCCACTCCCTCATCTCTGGGTTTTATTGACATCAGTGGGAGCCAATGGCTTCTGGTGCCTCGGCAGGGAGAAAGGGGAGAGGAAACCTGCAGATGTGCACAGTTCTGGATTGAATGAGGATTCAGGCAAGTATAAGGGGGTGATGGGGGAGATATTGACTAAACTTTTTTTTTCTTAATGCAAGGAATGCATTAAGGGATGTTTAGGCTTTATAACCACTTTAATACAAGTGTTAAATCCCAAATCTGAACACACCTTAGTAACAGTAACCTATTCAAAATTTTTACATTGTGTCTTTCTAGATTCCTATCAGCAATATACAACCTACCCTGACGTAGAAGGCATCCAGTCTATCTGAATCCTCTTCGCCATTACGGCACCCTTCACAATCTTGCTTTCGATATATTCACTCTTCGACTGGCCGAAGTAGTCTTCCAGAAGATCTTTCACTTTGTCATCGCACTGGGACAAACAGCACTGCTCGAAAGCCTCCCTTGCCTGCTGGTAAGTAACTGTAGGCAGGTTAAATCTAAAGGGTGAGAGATTTGCGTTAGATTTGTTTTAGTTTGTTGTCTGACATGGCTGTAAAACTGAAAAAAGTTTTGGTTACCTCAGATAGTCCTTTTACACACATTAGTGGCATAGCTGCATGACAAACTTTACATTTTACTTGCCTCTTATGGTACTGTGTAAGGTCATAAAAGATTGTGCGCTTTCCCCCCTCGCTGTTGACGAAAAAGTGGTCCCCTTTGCTGGAGGAGGAGGTCTTCAACAAAAAAGGTCGAATCTTTTGGAAATATGTGTTAAACCATACTTCCTCAGATCCTTCCAAGACCACGGTAGCCATCTTCGGGGGGGCCTCGGAGCTTCCGACATCCACCTTGACAACGGTTACATCCACAACCTCTGCATCGAAGTGGACGGTCTCACGTGCCCTCATCAGCCATTGATGTACCTGAAGGATAACAAAAAAAAAAAAAAAAAACAGGCAGATGTCGGTGTAAGTGACACCCAATAAAACATTCGGTGTAAAACACTATTGACTTGTATAACACTCACGGTCATGTTTTGAATGACAGATGGTCTCTGTAAGTGCTGTAATGTCAGGAGCGCTTCCAGAAAATAAAGGACGGTCAGCCGGTCTTGATCTTCAAGCTCGAGTCCTTGATTTGCCCTACCTATCAGGGTGAGAAAATGAGGTTTTGCAAGGGACACAATCCTTTGGCATACCTCTGGATCACGAGCCTGATGTCTGTGGAGAAGAGAAATTGTTTTATTGCATGTTTGGCAAAATAAAATGTATGCCTTTAGCCAATTTCATACAAAGTTTATTGCCATCAGTGTCACCTACCCCATTTCCTTTTTTGCTTTGGCAGCTTTTTTGTTAATCTTGACACGTAGATCCTTCAGAAGGTCGAGAAATCCTGAAGTTGCTGCTTTCAAAGAAGGATCCTCCAGGCATCTTGGCTCTGATGCGACGTGCCTTGCAAATTTGTGAATGCTGTCCAGATAATTGAGTGCGGTGGACTTGCCGGCTCCAAATTCTTCAAGCTGCTGGAAGAAGTTGATGGTCCTTCCTGGCTGGAGGATGCACTTCAATGAAACCTCTTCGGAGTCCACGTAGTAAAGGTATCGGGCCACGTTGTTCACCTGAAAAGGAAGAAATTGAAATCTTATTAAAGCAGTTCCAAAAGGCTGAATTTTTATTTTAAACTTAATGCTTTCTCTGCATGAAGTAAAAAAAAAAAAAAAAAAAAAAACCTGGAGTGCAGCTACACCCAGCCCCTCTTCCAAAATTACCTGAGCCTGATCTAGATGATTTAGCTGTGCACCGTGTCTCTCTCCCTTCTTTTAGGCTCAGTGACAGCAGTGGGAACTATTGGCTCCGGCTGCTGTCAATCAATGAGGGGGTGGGGTGGAGCCATGATTTATGGAGAGACAGAGCTGGCTTTGAAGAGAGTCTGTACTAGTGTTGCCATAGCAAGCACCTTGCTATGGTGGGCACTCTGAATGGATGAGCCACAAGCATAGGGGGGAACCTGAGGAACCTGAGAAGAACAGGATCAGGGCTGCTCTCTGCAAAACGATTGCACTAAGCAGGTAAGTATGACAGGTAAGTATGACAGGTTTGTTATCAAAAATGGGGGTTACAATCGCTTAAGATCATAAACTTTAAAAGAGGCCTTCCTAAAAAAAAAGTCTTCAGATTAACTTTGCAGTGTGTGAAATATGGGCTCTATTTTTAGTTCAATCTTATTTTATTAAGAGAAAAGAGTTTTACAGAGTGAGGGGAGAAGCATGGGGGGTATGAAACATAGAGAAAAATAAATTGTACATGAATGACATACAGTAAACTGTGACTAAGTGCATACAACAATCGATATCAATAAGTGCAAATAAGGAACATAAACCGCCAGGGCCATGGGATCCCGGCAGCAGCAAAATGACAAAAAACAGCAACGTGGGGTAGCAGGTGTTATCATAAACAGAAAAAAAAAAAAAAAAAAATACAAGGAAAGGCCAGCACAGGCAGGAACACTATAATAGCTGCCATCACATGGGAGAATTGTGGGAGGTGTGGAAGGCATTGAGAAATATCCCGACATCCCAATGAGAAGCGCCTAAAAACAACAAATAAGTACAGAGTGATTGCCTTATGGTGTCCATGATATAGCCAGAGAGGGAAATAAAGGGAAAAGGGTGAAATAAAGCAGAAAAATGGAGAGAGGCATGTCCAGGGGACAAAGAAGTTGGAGAAAATCAGGATGGGCCGCCAACGTCCCACTACTTTTACCTGCCGTCTGATTGATTCCTTGGATTCTGAAGTCTCCAGGGATTTTTTATATCCTTGGATCCAAGGCGAATCCACCGAATGCTTCCTGTACAGTCCCGACATTTCTAGGCTCCGACGAGTGGATGTGCTGGGGGATGGGAAGGAGGAAGTACAATCAATGTTCATTTATCAGGCAAACTGTATGAACACAAGAGACATGTTAATATGTTGTTTTTTACCTTGGTTGCTCCTCTTCCATTTCCATTCCCTCTGCTTCCTCAGTGGTCTCTTCATCGGATCTGTAAGACCCATAAATGAGTCTATGCAGTTTTATAGCCTTCTAAAAACCTCCTTTAAATAAAGCTATGTTTAATACGTACCGTTGTCTTCCTGATGACTGGGGATAGATCATGGTTCCCCTGGCCTCAAGAAAACTTAAACAAAACTGGAGAGGCCTGACCGAACTTGGGTGCTCCAGGTCTTTGGATGAAACGATGCTCAGATGTCGGATCACATGGCGCATCTTCGACCGGGCTTCTTTGACAAGTTCCTTTATCTCGGCCTCGTCCGCATTCTTCCTGCAAACTCTTTTTAGGTGTGTTGAAAGATCGTTTTGCATCCTGAAGCACATCTTGCAGACCAGGGGTATCCTCGTGGTTCTGGGGAGAAAAACATTTTAGAAATCCATTCGATAAATCCCTGGTTAAAGGAAAAAAAAAAAAAAAAAAAGTATAATGTATGGCCTGTCCTAGCGATATACCAAAAGAACTTCCCCCGGGCAGGGGCGTTGCTAGGTGGGAAAAAGACCAGGGGCTTCAGCCCAAAGGTACATTTGATAACCCCTCCCACATTTTAAAGTCCCACCCAAGCTCCTCCCAATGCCCCACTCATTCAAGGTGCTATGGAGAGGAGAGGAGCACAAGGGGTAAGGAGAGGAGAGGAGCACAGGGGGTAAGGAGGAGAGGAGAGGAGAGGAGCACAGGGGGTAAGGAGGAGAGGAGAGGAGCACAGGGGGTAAGGAGAGGAGCACAGGGGGTAAGGAGGAGAGGAGAGGAGCACAGGGGGTAAGGAGGAGAGGAGAGGAGAGGAGAGGAGAGGAGAGGAGAGGAGAGAGGAGAGGAGAGAACAGAGGGTCAGGAGAGAACAGAGGGTCGGGAGAGAACAGAGGGTCGGGAGAGAACAGAAGAGATAACAGAGGAGAGGAGAGAAGAGATAACAGAGGAGAGGAGAGAAGAGATAACAGAGGAGAGGAGAGAAGAGATAACAGAGGAGAGGAGAGAACAGAAGGTCAGAAACAGAGGAGAGGACAGAACAGAGGAGAGCACAACAGAGAACAGGGGGTCAGGAGAGGAGAAAACAGGGGGTCAGGAGAGGAGAACAGAGGAGAGGAGAGAACAGGGGGTCAGGAGAGGAGAACAGAGGGTAAGGAGAGGAGAACAGACACAAGACCTTGTAAATATGGTATCTATGCAAAAAATAGTATAAGTGGCTATAAAACATTAAACAAGAAGTGTAAGCATTTCTTATTCTACTGCCTATTATGTTGGGACAGCCAACATTTTTCTCTATTTTTTTTTGGCATATGTCTGTCCTCTATCTGGACTCCATGGTGGAATAAATTTATATTCTAGAGGTCCCAACATACATGAGGACACCACCCAAAATAGATAATCTAGGTTTTGCCAAACATACAGATACCATTCTATCCAACTGATAAAAATGAGCAACCACAAAAAAGAAAAAAAAAAAAAAAAAAGAAGACCACAACCACACAACTCTTGGGATCTACCCAAATCAGAAATTGACAGGGCCAGATTGAAGTGGTATAGGCCTACCCTGGTTGTCTTCTTCCTTCTGCCTCCTCTTCATCCCCTCCGATGGGATCGACCTGGTGTTCCGCCGACAGACCTTGAGCTCTGTAATCGAAAACTATTTAGATTTCCTCCTACTTTAAGCATCATTAAGACAGCTCTTTGAAAGGTAAAATCAGATTTTGAGGCGGTCAAATTCAAAATAAATTAGGCTAGAACTACAACACAATAGAAAATGTAAAAAGTAGACCCGAGCTAAAAACTATAAAAAGCAGATAAACAATTTAACTCCACTATAAACTGATCCTAAATTTACACGATCATTTCAAAGTACAGTATACCTACCCTGGTTGTTTCCTCTCCAGTTCTTCAGGGGTGGAACCAGATATCTAGTATTGACAGTGAAGAAGTGCTTCCCCCCCCCCCCTTCCCTCCAGTCTTCTGGGACATATCACAGGTTCCAGAAGACTGAGGGACAAATCATAAGACACAGCACACGCATGTGCAGTGGGCAGCTGGCTTTGAAGCTAAAAGCTTCATAGGTGGGTGCCCAAAGTTAGGAGTACCTTAAACTCAAAAAGCTACTGAAGAACTAGCCGGGTTGAGGATGGTGCTTAACTCCTGGACAGGACATCATCCTTATATAATAAAGTCAGCAGCTACAGTATTTATAGCTTCTGACTTGTCCTAGATAGAACAAACTCTTTAAGCACAAACTCTTTAAGCACCGCAATCTTACCCTGGATTTTTCCTTCCTTCCAGAGCTTCATCCCCTCCGGTGGGATCTTTGTGGACTTCTTCCACTGGAGCTTGAGATCTAAAACAGAGGTAAAAAAGCGGTTTACTTTTTATGCCATTATAAGGTCAAAGGATAAAAATAAATGTTATCTTTTAAATGGAGATTACTTACCGCTGTCTTCCTGCCAGTTGAAGTATAACACTTCCCTTGGACTCGAGAAAGTGTGCCAAAAACTCCCGCGGTGCGCTAGAATTTCTAACTTGGCCGAGATCAGCATACTGGACAACGCTGAGGTTCCTAACCAGTTGCCGCATGTTGGTCCGCGCCTCCTCCACAAGCTCCTTGATCTCGACTTCGCTAGCATTTTTCCTGCACACTCGACGGAGATGCACAGAGAGGGCGTCCTGCAGTTTGTAGCAAAACTTGCATACCAGTGGAATTCTGGTACTTCTGGGGGAAGGGGGGAAAATTACATGAATCAATGAATGCATAAATCAAGTAAAATAACATAGAAATAAAAAAGACAGAGGATCAATGCGCTACCACTGAAGTAACTGAGATGCAGATGTGTATATAAGATAACTGAAAGAAATGTATAAATACAAGGAGAAAAGGAGCTGCCAATTTTAAAGTGTCACCACAATAACTAGAGATTAATGTATTTGCTTTTGCATTTCTCTCAACAAGTAAAATAACATGCAATTCCTTGATTAGGGTTTATTCACATCTGTGGAATGTATTTTTGGCATGAGGTGACTTTAAACTGATGCACGATTAAGGGGAGGTCAAGGTGGGTAATCATTCCATCCCAGTGGAACATCTGAGCAGCTAGGGAGAAATGTACATGCTAAGGCGGTCCACAGACTATTGCAACTCCGCTGGTTGTACTGAAAGCAATTGACTTCAGTACAACCAGCCGGTCAAAATCGGATAGTGGGGAAACCATACAATATCACAGCCATAGTGATTTGAATGAAGCAAATTTGGGCTGGTCCCTGCTGAACCTGCCAAAATTCAATCCATTCATGCCCAGCTTTAGGCTCCATGCACACAGGGCGTCATAAAAACGTGCTCCAAAGCTGTTTACTTAACACCGGGAAACAGCAGCTGTAAAAACGTGCTTTCAGTAGCTTTTTCCACTAGCGTTATTGCACGTCATGTGTGACATAAGGGGCGGGGTCTCCCGATGACGGCCACGCCCCTAATGGCTGCAGAGACCGGAGACCGGCATAATCGCCAGAGACGTCGTAGGACCGGAGGAAGAAGAAGAGCCGACAGTAAAAGAGCAGAAGACCAGAAGACCGGAGAGGAGAGGACAAGACAAGACGAGACAAGACAAGAAGAGCGGACAGCAAAAGAGCAGAAGACCGGAGAGGAGAAGACAAGAAGCAAAAAAGAGCAGAAGACCGGAGAGGGAGAAGACGGGATGAAGATTTTTAATAAACTTTCCAAAACGTCTCCTGTCGTTATTTACACACACTGCCTTTTATGGGGTGAATGGGTAGGGGTACAGTGTACCCCATACCCATTCACATAGGGAGGGGGTCCGGGATCTGGGGGGCCCCCTTGTTAAAGGGGGCTTCCAGATTCCGATGAGCCCCCTGCCCGCAGACCCACATAACCACCGGCCAGGGTTGTGGGGATGAGGCCCTTGTCCTCATCAACATGGGGGCAAGGTGCTTTGAGGTGGGGGGTGCAGAGCCCCCCCCTGCCCAAAAGCACCCACACCCCCCCCCCCCCATGTTGAGGGCGTGTGGCCTGGTATGATCCAGGGGGGGTGGGGCTGCTTGCTCGCCCCCTCCCCTTTCCTGGCATTCCGGGCTGCATGCTCGGATAAGGGTTTGGTATGGATTTTGCGGCATGGGGCTACCCTCAAATTCCATACCAGACCCGAAGGGCCTGGTTTGGAACCTGGGGGGGGGGAACCCCACGCCGTTTCTTTACCCATTTTGGCGTGGAGTTCCCCCTCAAGATTCTCACAGTGCAGGTCGCGCCGCAAGTCGGATCACCCTGATCCGACCTGCGGTGCGACTTCCATTCAAATCAATAGGCTCCCATAGGGAACCATTGATTTTGAATGGAAGAAAAAAAAACGTATAACGTGGCTTAACGCACGTTAGCAACATTATGCAGCCTTTAGCAGCATCAGACGTTTTTACAGCTTGACACTGCAGCTCCAGGATGCACAGTTCCTGGGTTTTTTTTGGAGCTGTAAAACGCCTATGCCACTTGGAGCTCCTAAAAGCTATATGTGTGCATGAGTCCATAAAATAACATGGATGGGCGTTCTGCAGCTGCAAAAAAAAAACGTCTGACGCTGCTAACAGCAGCTGTAAAAACGTCCAGTGTGCATGAGGCCTTAGGCTGGCCCTAAGTTATGCAAAATTACATAACTTATGTCCAGGCTAAAGCCGGAAATGGATGGATGGAAATTCGGCAGGTTTAACAAGGACCAGCTGAAATGAAATTCATCTATGAGCAGGCTGGTTGTACCCAAGCCTATCCATCGATCGACTTGGATACAATCAGCCTTTCAGAGTTTACATGCATTTTTTTCTGCAGCAATTAGTAAGCATTGGGGTTGATTTACTGAAACTGGAGAGTGCAAAATATGGTCTAGCTCTGCACAGAAACCAATCAGCTTCCTTCTTTTTTTGTCAAAGCTTAATTGAACAAGCTGAAGTTAGAAGCTGATTGGCCAACATGCAGCTATACCAGATTTTTCCCCTTCCAGTAAATCTACCCCATTGTGTTCTCTTGGCGGGAAAGGCTCCCTGCCAGCAGGACGCAATAGCGCTGCGAGTGGGAATCCCTATCAACAGTTATATGCAAATGGGGGAACAAAGAAAGAAAAAAAACACAAATCACAATCCATGAACTATTTAAGGGCTCTTTCACATGGGCGTTCCGATCAGATACACCTGTCAGTTTTTTTGGCGGATCTGATCGGATGCCCCATTCAGCCCTATGGAGCAGTGGATGTCAGGGGTGACATGTCCGCTGACACCCGCTGCCGTCCGCATCCGATCCTGTCCGTGAAATCCGGACGGATGGAAACCCTATTTTCCATCCGTCCTGGGGATCGGATGAGAGCGGACAGGCGGTCCGGTCTCATCTGATTCCCCATAGAGAGCAGCGGGGCTCTGACACCTCCCTCTCCGCAGACAGTGCGGAGATGGAGCTGTCATCCGCCGGCTCAGCGGGGATCGGCAGATTGATCCCCGCTGAGCAGAGCACGGTCCGCAACGGAATGCGGACTGCGTGAAAGAGCCCTAACTGTAAGGCTCCATTAACACCTGGGCGTTTTCAGCTCCAAAAACGCTCAAAAGAAACGCTTCCAAAAAGTAAAACCCCATTAATTTAAATGGCCCCTGTTCACATCTGAGCGTTTTGCAAAACGCCTGTAGCTGAAAAAAGTACATGAGCTTCTTTTTGGGCTGATTACCAGCGTTTTTGATAGAGGTCAATGAAAACCGCCTGAAAAATCGCGGTAAAATCGCGGTAAAATCGCGGTAAAAATCGCGGTAAAATCGCGGTAAAAAACGCTACGCTCAAGTGTGAATGCAGCCTCAATATGACCATATTAAAAACAAACAAATCAAAAATATCCACCAGCACAAAAGTGTTATCTAACCAAAAAAAAAAAAAAATCAGAACATGAAAAATAAACACGAAGATAATAAAGATGAGACCAAATACACAAATCCTGTATAAGGTGCTTTTTCTATGCATGTGGGCACAGCTCAATATTGCAATGGATGTGCCTCAAAGTTATATAGGTCAATGGAGCCACGCCAAAAAAAAAAAAAAATGTCAGGGGCAGAACAGTGATGGCTAGTGTAGAAGAGAAATGGAGTGGGAATCAATGTACTTACCCCTCCGATGCCATGACTAAATGCTTTGAAATTCTAAAAAACAAGCAATAGATTAGTAGGATACAAAATACAAAACAGAAGTTCAATTACAGAGGCAATATTCAAGATTAAACAGCAGTAATTTAGTAACAGTAACTGGCAATAATAAAATTTAAAATTAAAAAACACTATATTTAGAACTTTTAAGGGATAGACAAAGAAAAGATTTGGAAAAAAAAAGACAAAGAAAATAAATCTATGCAATTGTTATTAAAAGTATAAATAGCAAAATATGCAATCCGCAAAATGGCAATCCAATATTGCAAGCAATCTCAGGATCAAGAGTTCTATTTGAGAAGTGGCTAGGTTGTCCAATTTATACAGTGTTTGAATTTCTGACAACCAATAGAATTTTCTCTTTTTTTTTTTTTATATCACACAGTTATTGGCCAAGCCAACTTGACCCCTGCATGGTAATGAGAGGAGACTCCAAGTCTAGTCTTTTTTGCTATCTGGTCTCCACCCCTTCTGCCTGACAAAGCTGAGATCATCAATGGCTAAAAATGTTACATTGCCCTTTCTCATTTGCAGCACCAATGCAGTAATGTCCATGGGGACACTTGGCTGACATTTTTTGCAAAGATCATACCTATTTAATAATGTTTTGTTTAAGGCTGATAGCACATTATACAAGTTGATTGTGGCACATACTTTAGCTTTAACAGCGACTATGAAGTGCAAGGACCTGCCTGACTGGATATTGCATGGGTTGTATGATTTGTTCTCCTACCTGCATAGTTTGGTTAACTTAAGAGACATGCACCGTGCAGATTGCTAGTGTACGGCAGCCTATTTCTGCATAGTGCAAGACAAACCAGATGCAGGCAGAGTGTTGATTTGCAGTCCAGATCACACTACAGAATCAACCCTTCCCTCACATGGTTCTTAATTCTTCTGTCTGTGCGCAACAGGACACATCAATTTTTTAAATGATAAACATGGCAAGCGTTTATTTTGTGTCACTGAGAAATACCTCAATTGCATATTGAGAGCATCACAACAATTTACACTACACTGGAGGCTGCAGAGGAGTCCTTACACTTCAAAACATTCACCTGCAGAGATATTGGCACTGGCAATTACATTGTCATGACATATAGTTTAAGAAAAAAGGAAAGATTGTATAGTGATCATTCATTCAGATTGTATAGTGTGAGACTGTCCTAAATGCACATAGTACAAGAGTAACTATAGCCATGTAATGTGTTGAAGTAGGTTTGCAGTCAAGATCATACACTATACATGTATACACTAGTCTTCTCTATATTTATATAATCTCTAATGCTTTGAAGGGTGCACATCGTAAAAAAAAAAAAAAAAAAAAAAAAAAAACACTGAAGTCATTATCTCCTTATCCATATTTTTGCTGGCCATACACTAGACAATCTGATTGTATACAGAGATTGTGTTTTAGTGATCAATCTAATAGGACATACAGTGATTGGGTTGTCCACCTGTGACGGTTTCAGTTTACTTAAGTTGGTGTGATGCTCCATTTGTAAATGAGGCATGTCTGAGGTAAACCGATTTGTTGTGTTCAATTTTTCCAATATGTGCTGTTTTATGCACTCGATTACAGATTATGCAGAGGAGACTTTTGTATACTGTGTATGTCCTGCATATGGGATCTTGACTGCAAACATAATTCAACACCTTGCATCGTTTACTCTTGCATTATTCACATTAGGCCGGTCATACACTATACAATCTGATACAATCCCCTTTAGGCCCCTTTCACACTTATGCATCTTGTCCTGTGACTTGGGACTGCAACGTCACATGACAAGTCGTACTCCATGATTTCCAATGAAGACCGGTCATATCTGTGTGACTTCAAGTCACAATAATTTCAAAGTAGTCCCTGCACTACTTTAGTCCACATTTGATGCGTTTTGAAGTCAGACCTCAAGATTACACAGGCATTGCTTCATGTCAAGTCAAAAATCGCTCAACTTTTAGGTTGCACAAGTGTGATAGGGGCCCTAGATTTAACATCCACTCTTTAGTGCAAGGGCCTGACTGATTTGATCTAGAATGGGATGTCATTTGAACCTTATTATAGGTTTACCGATAGGTAAAAGTCAGACATGGGGGAGTTTACGCCCACTTTAAATGTGCATAGTACAAGATGGAAAACTAGAATCATGCAATGGGTTAAAATTGGTTTGCAAGCAAGATCATATACTGAACAGTATACAACACAAGACTCCTCCATATTTGCACCCTTCTGCCTAAATTTCATAATAAAGCACACACACACACACACACACACACCACTGCAAATCCCTTTCCTCCCTGAGAATTGCCTCCTTCACCAATAGAAAGCATCACACCAACTTACAGTAAACTGAAGAGTGCTGAACTTCGAAATAAGCCCCTCCATCACCTGTATAGCTATTGGCTAATGTCACAAGAGACACTAAAATCTAGAGATCCTTTCCCATTTTAAGCTGACCATACACAAGACAATTCCATTTTAAGCTGACCATACACCAGACAATCTGGTTGTACAAAGATTGTGCTTTAAAGTCAAGCTGGCCAGGGACCGGACAAAATGTAATGCCAGCAACACTATACAATATCACAGCGGGAAGTAATCCTCCATCCAGTGTGTGGATGGTGAATCAGTGAGTAATGTTTATTAGGTATATCATACATACATACCACACACACTTTTCTTCCCTCATTTAATCCACGTGCTGAACTAAAGAAATCTGTGTATGGCCTGCCTCACTAACAGGATATACTAGGACACAGCTGGACAATTTAAATTTATATCAAATCATGTTGGCTTTTGCACAATGTAGTTGCTGGCAGATCTAAAGGAGATTGTACAATCAGATTGTTTAGTGTATGTGCATAGTAAGACAAAAAAAAATAGATGTATGCAATGTGTTGATGATTGCAGTCAAGATCTCAAATACAACACAAGTCTCTCATACCCTTGCATAATCCCAAGTGTCTAATACAGCAAATAAAAATGTTTATAAATACAATATTTTACCAATTTACAGTCAACTGAAAGATACACTGGGGTACCTGCACTTCCAAATAAGCCCCTCTATCAGCTGTACTGTTATTGACAAGAGGCACTAAAATCAATATTTCCCCATTTTCAGTTGGCCATACACTATACAATCAGATATTAATTTAAGCTTGCTATACATGGATCAAAATTCAGCCAGTTCAGCAGGAATGGCTAAATTTCGATCCATGTATGGGCTAGCTGGTTGTACACAAGTTGATCTATTGGCTGACTTGTGTACAACAAGCCTGTGTGGATGATGGAATTACCACAATCAATGCGTGGATGGGGGAATTGCCTCCCCCACTTGCAGGATGAAGAAAAACAATTAAAAGATAAGAAATCATGTATGAATTGCCTTAACTAAACTATGTACAGTATAACAAAAGTGGGCAAGCCATTCAATTTACATCAAATCAGACACAGGCCCTTGTACTATATAGTTTATGGTAGTTTTAAAGAAGATTGTATAATCAGATTGTATAGAGTATGGTAAGGCTGGCCATACATTATGCAATTTTCTGTACAGTTTTCTTTAAATTTACCTTCAACTATGTAGTACAAATGCCTACCTAATTGGATACAAGTGAAAGTGTTTAGCTTTGACCTCATTATGTGGTTCGTGGTAAATCCAACAGAAAATTGTACAAGAAAACTGAACATGTATGGCCAGCCTTAATGTGCATATTACAAGACAGACAACTACAGGATGAAAGGTTTGCAGTCAGATGACATACTACACAATATAGAGTATACAGCAGTCTCCCTTGCATCCAAGGATATAATGCAGCAAATCATTTTTTTCATCAAACGTTATTCACAAATTAAGCATTGCACCAACTTACAGTAAACAAAGGTGCACAAAGGTACCTTATCTTCAAAATAAGCCCCTCTATCACCTCTACAGCTAAAGGCAAATGTAAAAAAAAAAAAAAAAACTGAAATATTTATCTCCTTCTCCCATTTTAAGCTGGCCTTACACTAGACAATCTGATTGTACATTCGATTTAGCAACCTATGTAATGGTAGACAGATAAGACAATACATTCAACTATTATCAAATCTTGCTGCCCCTTGTAATATAGAGTAGATGTTGGATGTAAAAGGTTGGATTATCAGATTGTCTAGCGTATGGCCAGCCTAATGCCCCATACACACATGCAGATTATCTGCAGACTTACCTTTTCTATGTAGTGCAAGGGCCTGCCGGATTGCATACAAATTGAAAGTGTTTAGGTTTGACCTCATATTATATGGTTTTGGTAAGTCTGCAGACAAAAGTCTGCAGATAATCTGCACGTGTGTATGGGGCATTAGTGTGCACAGTACAAGACCGAAAACTAGAGCCATGAAATGTGCGGATTTGTTTGCAGTGATGATACCACACTACACAGTATACAATAATAACTTTTTCATTGAATCATACTTAATCCTCCCATCTATTCTAAGTGCATAATGCAGCACACATTCGTGGGGAAAAAAAAAAATGCAATACAAACTGACTTTCATGAGAAACGCCTTATTCACCAATAGACAGCACCCCCCCCCCCCCCCCCAATTTACAGTAAGCTGAAAGGTGCACAGGAGGGCCTGCACTTCAAGAATAGGCCCCATTTCACCTCTAGCGATTGAAAAACTTCACATGAGTGTGGTGCACATTCACATGAGTGTGGTGCACATACCTGAATGTGATTGGATATCCGCCTCTCCCAACGCACTGAATGACCTGGTCGCAGACTCTGATGAATGCAATCCGCTGTAGATAATAATCCAAAGGGAACGCAAATGCAATCCACTCTAGATGGAATCCAAAAGGGAAAGTAAGAAAACAGCACAGAACCAATATGTTTTTAAGTCCAAAACCTGTCCTAATAGGAGGATGAGACATTGTTACAAATCAGGGTTCACTGTCCAGTCACAGGTAAAGGCCAGGGCTCCAAATTTAACAAATGCTGCAAATCATTTTTCTGAAAGACTGGCATCCTGAGACAGAAGAAAGGTACTGTAAAGCCCCGTACACACGTACCGATTGTTGGCCGTAAAGATTCGGCCGACGACCGATCGGCCGATTGTAGGCTTGTTAGTAAGATGCTTCCGACAACTTCTGTCGTGCAAGCATTAAAATTTTTGTATGCCGACACCAGAACGGCCGATTGTTCGCCAGTCAGTACAGAATTCGGCCGACAGACAGCAGATTTGCAAGACTGGGCATGCTCAGAAAAGAAAAAACACAGGGAAAGTTAACCATCACATGACATCACTTCTGCAGTCGGCTGTTGTTGGCCGACAAAATTCGTGTGCAGTCTTTTGCAGTTTTCAACAGACACCGACAGCCCTGGACAAAAGACGGCCGATCGGTCGGCCGACGATCGGTACGTGTGTACGGGGCTTAAGGAAAAAGCTTTGGATAGAAGTGGGGGCTTTCCTTATAGCTTATGAAGAAACTTTCAAAGGGCCCATGCACACTGCAGCTCAAAAATAAGCTTATAGGTATAGGAGCTTATATTTCTCTGCCTAAGGGCTGGTTCCCACTAAACAAATGCACCCCGGATCTGTTTTATCCGGCGTTTTCGCATGCACATTTTTAATTTGTTTTGGCACATTCATGTCCTTTTGTGCGTTTTCAGGTGCGGTCAATGCTTTTTCTACTTTCCTGTTTTTTTCCACTATACTGGGGTTCAGTGCGTTTTTGATGTGTTCCAGACCAGTACATTCCGGTGTGTTGATGCATTTATAAGGCTTGGTTTACACCTATGCATTTTTTATAGAGCATTTTCAATTTTGCAGAAACACTACAGTCTAACATGGTTTATGTTGGGTTACGTTCACATCTGTCCCATTTTATGGAAAGTGGCAGGGATTTTTCTTCCTGTTTTTTTTTTTGGACTTCAATGTATCAAAAAAGGGTATTGAAAAAGGCAAAATGCACCTGAAATATGCAAACTGCAACCTGCATAGGTGTGAACCAGACCTTACCGCGTTCCAGTACGGTCCAGTGCAGCATGTTCTACATTTTTTATGGAACTGGAAAGATCTGAAACTCACCGCACTTTTGTGAACTATGCCATTGGAAACCATATTAAAAAAAAAAAGAGAGAGCACGCTACTTTCCATGCTTTTTTTTTTTTTTTTATGCATCAAAAAACGCACTAAACTGCATGTGGCCTTCATGTTTCAAGCATCTTGTGCTTTTTTGTGCTCTTTTGCATGTTTCTATTTTAGGCCTCTTTCACACTTGTGCAACCTAAAAGGCATGCGATTTTCCTGCAAATTCTTGCCGCAATTGACTGAACTTGAAGCAGTGCCCGTGAAAGTACAAAGTAGTGCAGGGGACTACTTTGAAGTCACACAGATTTGAACCTTACTCATCAGAAATCATTGAGTACCACTTGCAATGCGACCTTGCAGTCCCAGGTTGCACAAGTGTGAAAGGGGTCTAAAGGCCCGTACACACGTACCGATCGTCGGCATACAAACGTCGGTGGACGAAGGATCTGCCGATTGTACGCGTGTTAGTATGGTGCCTCCGACAGATGTCTGCGCACAATCCGCGGACAAAAGTCTTTGTTGCAAACATGAAAATTTTTGTATGCCGACACCAGAACGGACGATTGTTCGCCTGTCAGTACACAATTCGGCCGACAGACCGCAGATTTGCAAGACTGGGCATGCTCAGAAAATAGAAAACACAGGGAAAGTTAACCATTACATGACATCACTTCTGCAGTCGGCGGACAAAATTCTTGTGCTGTCCTTGTGCTGTCTTTGCACTTTTCAGCAGACACCGACATCCCGGGGAGAAAAGAGGAACATTTGTATGCCGACCATCGGTACGTGTGTACGGGGCTTTAGTGTGTTTACAGTTGGGGTTCTGTTGTCACATCTCAAGTGGTCACAGTAATGCATTAACCACTTCCAGACCGCCCACTGTTTTTATCTTGCTACTTTGACGTTAAATACCGGGGTTATGGCTGCAGAGAGCAGCCATAACCTCAGTATTTGTTTTACACAGCAGACGATCTGCTTTTTTGGCACCTTTGGGGAGCTGGAGCGGGTACCCGTTTACCAGGTACCCTGTCCCCACTTTCATTAGACCTCGCTGAGGCGATGTACGTCAGAAATGCGGCCCCGTCAGAAGCGTGGCCCCCTCCTCCTTCCAGGCCAGTAACCGAGCAGCTTCGTGCAGATGCAACAGCAACCCAGCCGTGAAGACGCAAGGCCGGGTTCCATTACCGGCAATGGCAGCGGAACCATCTGACAGCCATTGGAAAACATTGGCTGTGGTGCCGACATCGCTGGATGCCAGGAAAGGGAAGTGTTCTAAAATGTAAAAGTCAGTAGCTACAGTATGTGTAGCTGCTGACTTAATTTTTGGAGGGGAAGGCTGGGACACCACTTTAAGTGGGTAAACTTGACTATTAGGCCTTAGTCACACTGGCACTGTCAAGGCTGCATCTATAGTCATTTAGAGGATATTTCTAAATAAATGTAATGATTGTTCTAGGTGCCATGCACACTGTGCCTATTGACCATATTTTAGGTGAAGTCAGCTGCCTTGAGAGAAAATAAAATTCTGTGCGTCTTCCAGAGGGGAAGGAGGGTTCTCAGCTCAGCCCATCCCTGACGAATTTCATAAGTAAATGCTACATGAATCATCTGCCCTTACTCAAGCTGGCTACAGCCTGAAATGCCAAGGTGCGTTTTTCAAAACTATTTCTCAGCAAAAAAGCATGGAGACATGGATTGATGGATGGGGGGTTGATTTAAGTACTAAAAATGAATGAAAGTTTAGTTTGTGGTGCTCAGATGCAGTGCAGTACCACTTTAAGGATTTAATGGCTTCAATCTGTATCTCCAAGGCCCTTTTCTCAGAAAGTGTGTGGGGGGGGGGGGGGGTCTCCACCAGGACTCAGTGGTGGCAGATTTGTCCTCCAATCCTCGCTGAGCAAGCAGATGGCTGGTCTGTCAGCTCTGCTTACGAAGGGCAGACAAAGTCCGCTCTCCTCTATGGGCAGTCAGATATAAAAAATGGACCACCTGTCTATTTACACCCTACTGTCATGAAATTTGATCCGCTAGTGCAGTGATGGCGAACCTTGGCACCCCAGATGTTTTGGAACTACATTTCCCCATGATGCTCAACTACCCTGCAGAGTGCATAAGCATCATGGGAAATGTAGTTCCAAAACATCTGGGGTGCCAAGGTTGGCCACCACTGCGCTAGGGGATCAGATCTGCTAGGGGATCAGATTGGATGTAGGCAGGTATAAAGACACATGTCTGTTTGTACCTGCCTCTCCAAAGAGGAGAATGGAGGGTCCCAATCAGGTCCACCTTGACGGACAGGCGGACCCGATTGGCCCGCTCATGTTAAAAGGGGTCTAACATTCAACTTTAAAGCATCAGAATGCAAGCATTGCAGGAAAATCCATGTGTTGTAGAAATCCCCATTCTGTGACTGACAAACAGCAGCATATATTGGTATTTACCAAAGACTAAAGGGAACTCTGTCTTGACATTTACATGTGTGCATTACACAGAACAGTATAAACCAAACCTTAAGAATGTAAAAAAGCCAACAAAGGCCAATTCACACTGGTAGGAAGCCAGTCAGTCATCGGATGCGATTCGCACCGCATTGCTGTGCAGATCAGATGTGATGTCTGCCCGATGCAAATTCAGCCATACAAAGTGTATAGCTGAATTTGCATCGCATTAGGACCAAATACTCTTGCAGAATCTTTTTTGTTTTGTCTGCATCAGAATCGGATCCCATGAGTGTTCACACCCGTGCAATCCGATTCCTGTCTGAATTTACAGTGCACGCACTGCAATCTGATCTGGGGGTTTCTTAAACTTTGTATTGACACCCTCAGCGGTTCACAGACAGCAGTGTTAACTGCAGGCAATTCAGGTGGGAACCCATTCTGGATTTGCAGGGTTTCCTGCATCGCACCAATGTGAACTGGTCCTTAACCAGAACTGGGATTACAATTGAAAAATAAATAAATAAAATAAAAACAATGGCCAGACTAATGGCAATGGCCCCAATTATAACTTGTAGCTTTTGGAGTAAGGTGCACATTGGTGGAGTAAAAAATTTGGTATGCATAATAGCGAATGCATTTATTGTTTTCTACAATATAGCTATGATACCTACTTTCTCTTAGTTTATATATGTAATATTGTTATAACAAGTCGGCTGTCATGACTCAACCTTGCGCTATCCTGCACAGGTGTGTGTCTGGAGGTAAACAGATAGCAGACTCAGAGGACACATACTTCATTAGCATTTGAAAGGTGGCAGAGTCAAATTCAATCTACATTAGACCGGTCCACTTATCCAAGACCCTAATGACCTTTGAAACTGCCTTATGGTCAAAGCATGATTTTAAATCCTTTTTTTTCCATAGTATTTGGATAGAGGTACGGGCTTGCCTTATAGCTTATGAAGAACATTTCTAAGGGCCCATGTACACTGCAGCTCAAAAATAAGCTTATCTGTATATGAGCTTATATTTCTCTGCCTAAGGGCTGGTTCCCACCACAAAAATGCCCCCCAGATCTGTTTTATCATGCGTTTTTGCATGCATATTTTTAATTTGTTTTGGCACGTTCATGTCCTTTTGTGCGTTTTCAGGATGCTTTTTCTACTTTCCTGTTTCTTTTCCCACTATACTGGGGTTCGGTGCATTTTTGATGCGTTCCAGACCAGTACATTCCAGTGTGTTGATGCATTTATAAGGCTTGGTTTACACCTATGCATTTTTTATAGAGCATTTTCAATTTTGCAGAAACACTATAGTCTAACATGGTTTCTTTTGGGTTACGTTCACATCTGTCCATTTTATGGAAAGCGGCAGGGATTTTTCTTCCTTTTTTTTTCGGTTCCATATACTTCAATGTATCAAAAAAGGGCATTAAAAAAAGCAAAATGCACCTGAAATATGCAAACTGCAACCTGCATAGGTGTCACACAGACCTTAACGCGTTCCAGTACGGTCCAGTGCAGCATGTTCTACTTTTTCTATGGAATTGGAAAGACCTGAAACTCACTGCACTTTTGTGAACTATGCCATTGGAAACCATTAAAAAAAAAAAAAAAAAAAAAAAACGCTACTTTCCATACATTTATTTTTATTTTTTATGCATCAAAAAACGCACTGAACTGCATGTGGCCTCCAAGTTTCAGGCAGCTTGTGCTTTTTTGTGCTCTTTTGCATGTTTCTATTTTAGGCCTCTTTCACACTTGTGCAACCTAAAAGGCATGCAATTTTCCTGCAATTTCTTGCCGCAATTGACTGAACTTGAAGCAGTGCCCGTGAAAGTACAAAGTAGTGCAGGGGACTACTTTGAAGTCACACAGATTTGAACGTTAATCATCAGAAATCATTGAGTACCACTTGCAATGCGACCTTGCAGTCCCAGGTTGCACAAGTGTGAGAGGGGTCTTAGGCTGGCCATACACTATACAATTTTCTTGTTCAACTTTCCTTTAGATTTACCAAAACCATGTAATATAGGGTCAAACCTAAACACTTTCAATTTGTATGCAGTCAGGCAGGCCCATGCACTACATAGTTTAAGGTAAATCTAAAGGAAATTGAATAAGAAAATTGTATAGTGTATGGCCAGCCTTAGTGTGTTTACAGTTGGGGATCTGTTGTCACATCTCTCAGGTGCTCACAGTGATGCATGCACTTTAACCACTTCCGGACCGCCCACTGTTTTCATCTCGCTACTTTGATGTTACATACCGGGATTATGGCTTCAGAGAGCAGCCATAACCTCAGTATTTGTTTTACATAGCAGGCGATCTGCTTTTTAGGCACCTTCGGGGGGCTGGAGCGGGTACCAGTTACCCTG
Organism: Pelophylax lessonae; assembly: GCF_965119305.1. Taxonomy (NCBI): domain Eukaryota; kingdom Metazoa; phylum Chordata; class Amphibia; order Anura; family Ranidae; genus Pelophylax; species Pelophylax lessonae. The sequence continues at coordinate 53,081 of NW_028120042.1, read as the reverse complement.
TCCCCACTTTCATTGGTCCTCGCTGAGGCGATGTATGTCAGAAGCGCAGCCCCCTCCTTCTTCCAGGCCAGTAACCGAGCGGCTTCGTGCATATGCAACAGCAACCCAGCCGTGAAGCCGCAAGGCTGGGTTGCATTACCGGCAACAAGCAGCGGCACCATCTGACAGCCATTGGAAAACATTGGCTGTGGTCAGGGCAGTCTTTAATATTAATTAAACTCTGGTCAAATATTTTCTTGGGCCCTCTCAAATCCGCTTATCAACTATTTGTGGGCAGTGAGGGCTCAAGGGGGAGCTGCTTTGGGCCCCAGAAAAATGACCGGGCCCAGGGTGGCTGCCCTTTTTGCCCTGTGTTAAAGACGGCCCTGCTGTGGTGCCGACATAACGGGATGCCAGGAAAGGGAAGTGTTCTAAAATGTAAAAGTCAGTAGCTACAGTATGTGTAGCTACTGACTTAATTTTTGGAGGGGAAGGCTGGGACACCACTTTAAGTGGGTAAACTTGACAATTAGGCCTTAGTCACACTGGCACTGTCAAGGCTGCATTTATAGTCATTTAGAGGATATTTCTAAACAAATTTAATGATTGTTCTAGGTGCCATGCACACTGTGCCTCTTGACCGTATTTTAGGTGAAGTCAGCTGCCTTGAGAGAAAATAGAATTCTGTGCGTCTTCCAGAGGGGAAGGAGGGTTCTCAGCTCAGACCATCCCTGACGGATTCCAGAAGTAAATGCTACATGAATCTGCCCTTACTCAAGATGGCCACAGCCAGAAATGCCAAGGTGCGTTTTTCAAAACGATTGCTCAGCAAAAAAGCATGGAGACATGGATTGATGGATGGGGGGTTGATTTAAGTACTAAAAATGAATGAAAGTTTAGTTTGTGGTGGCAGATTTGTCCTCCAATCCTCGCTGAGCAAGCAGATGGCTGGTCTGTCAGCTCTGCTTACGAAGGGCAGACAAAGTCCGCTCTCCTCTATGGGCAGTCAGATATAAAAAATGGACCACCTGTCTATTTACACCCTACTGTCATGAAATTTGATCCGCTAGTGCAGTGATGGTGAACCTTGGCACCCCAGATGTTTTGGAACTACATTTCCCATGATGCTCAACTACCCTGCAGAGTGCATAAGCATCATGGGAAATGTAGTTCCAAAACATCTGGGGTGCCAAGGTTGGCCACCACTGCGCTAGGGGATCAGACCTGCTAGGGGATCAGATTGGATGTAGGCAGGTATAAAGACACATGTCTGTTTGTACCTGCCTCTCCAAAGAGGAGAATGGAGGGTCCCAATCAGGTCCACCTTGACGGACAGGCGGACCCGATTGGCCCGCTCATGTTAAAAGGGGTCTAACATTCAACTTTAAAGCATCAGAATGCAAGCATTGCAGGAAAATCCATGTGTTGTAGAAATCCCCATTCTGTGACTGACAAACAGCAGCATATATTGGTATTTACCAAAGACTAAAGAGAACTCTGTCTTGACATTTACATGTGTGCATTACACAGAACCGTATAAACCAAACCTTAAGAATGTAAAAAAGCCAACAAGGGCCAATTCACACTGGTGGGAAGCCAGTCGGTCATCAGATGTGATTCACACTGCATTGCTGTGCAGATCAGATGTGATGTCTGCGCGATGCAAATTCAGCCATACAAAGTGTATAGCTGAATTTGCATCGCATTAGGACCAAATACTCTTGCAGGACCTTTTTTGTTTTGTCTGCATCAGAATCGGATCCCATGAGTGTTCACACCCGTGCAATCCGATTCCTGCCTGAATTTACAGTGCACACACTGCGATCTGATCTGGGGGTTTCATAAACGTTGTATTGACACCCTCAGCGGTTCACAGACAGCAGTGTTCACTGCAGGCAATTCAGGTGCAATGCAGGAACCCATTCTGGATTTGCAGGGTTTCCTGCATCGCACCAGAGTGAACTGGTCCTAAACCAGAACTGGGATTACAATTGAAAAAAAAATAAAATAAATAAAAACAATGGCCAGACTAATGGCAACTGCCCCAATTATAACTTGTAGCTTTTTGAGTAAGGTACACATTGGTGGAGTAAAAAATTTGGTATGCATTTTAGCGAATGCATTTTTTTTTTTTTTTTTTTCTACAATATAGCTATGATACCTACTGTCTTAGTTTATATATTTAATATTTTCATAACAAGTCTGCGCTCATGACTCATGACCCAACCTTGCATTATCCTGCACAGGTGCGTGTCTGGAGATAGCAGACTCAGAGGACACATACTTCATTAGCATTTGAAAGGTGGAAGAGTCAAATTCAATCCACATTAGACAGGACCACTTATCCAAGACCCCTAATGACCTTTGCGACTCCCTTAAAGGTCAAAACATGACTATACCCCTGATTTTACCATAGTATTTTTAAGCCTTTATTCAGATAAGCCAAAGACAGCACTTGGCTGTCTAAGTCAGTTTGTACTTCAAAGTAATCATCTATTCATTCAGCATGTATACTGCATTGTGAACAAGATATTGTGGTATGCGTATCCTGCATAATACAATAGCACAAGCCATAGATTTTTTTTATGGTGCCAAATGTGCATTTCTGTCTCTATGGCTGCTGCACAGGGCATATTGTCTTGCCATAGTTGCTGGCTGTAACTCTTGGCATCTATTCCAAGGCTAGAATCCTCCTGCATTGTGGGAATACACCAAAAATTGCACATGTCTCATTATATACACAGGGCCGCTGATAGGGCAGTACAACCGGTCCTGTTGTACCGGGCCCGGGCCTCATCAGCTTAACAGGGGGCCCGGGCATTTCTGTCTAAATAAATGCAAAGGATTTTGCTAAACCTAAACCACATTCCAATTCCTTGCTTACCAGGGGATAATTAATATTTCTTGGGCCCCATTAGATCAACAAAGGGGCCCAGGAGGAGACAGCAGAGAAGGGATTTTTTTTCCTTTTTCGGGGGGCAGGGATACAAGCCCGCACTGCATATTATACTGCCCCTGTCATAGTTCCGGATGCGGTACCCGCTGCTGCTTATGCCTTCTCTTGCGGAGGGATTCTGTTGTACACCGCTCCCTCAGTAAGTCCTGCAGCCTGAAGGGAGTCTGATGTGAGGGCACTGCCTAATCCAAGGGCGGGTGGCAGTGCACAGCTTTAGGCTCCGTTCACATGTCAGCGTATGGATCGCGGGCAGAACCGCCGCGGTTCCGCCCGCGATCCGGAGATTATTGCAAATCGCAGGACGCCTAGCGTTGCCCGTTGATTTGCAATAGCCCCCCAAACGCTGAGCGATGTTGCCGCGATTTCCGCCTGCCGAATCGCGGTAACATCGCGCAAACAAAATCGCGGGACGCAATACGCTCCAAAGAAGCTCTTGTACTTTTTTGTAGCGTATTGCGTCCCGCGATTTTGTTTGCGCGATGTTACCGCGATTCGGCAGGCGGAACTCGCGGCACCATCGCTCAGCATTTGGGGGCTATTGCAAATCAACGGGAAACGCTAGGCGTCCCGCGATTTGCAATAATCTCCGGATCGCGGGCGGAACCGCGGCGGTTCTGCCCGCGATCCATACGCTGACATGTGAACGGAGCCTTAAGCAAGCAGCAGCCCACACAGACACTGACTGCTGTGGAAGGAAGGTACAGTCCCTAGGCTCCCCACTGTGTGCCTATGATCAGGGGCAGACTGACCATTCGGGCACTTCCCGAGGTCAGTAGGGGGCCCCACAAGCTTAAGCCCCGTACACACGTACCGATCGTCGGCCGAAAAGCTTCAGCCGCCGAACGATCGGCCGATTGTTGGCTTGTTAGTATGATGCTTCCAACAGCCGACAGCGCACATTCGGCCGAAAAGAATCTGTCTTGCAAGCATTCAAATTTTTGTATGCCGACACCAGAGCGGCCGATTGTTCGCCAGTCAGTACAGAATTCGGCCGACAGACAGCAGATTTGCAAGACTGGGCATGCTCAGAAAAGAAAAAACACAGGGAAAGTTAACCATTACATGACATCACTTCTGCAGTCGGCTGTAGTCGGCGAACAAAATTCTTGTGCAGTCTTTTGCACTTTTCAACAGACACCGTCAGCCCTGGACAAAAGACGGCCGATCGTTCGGCCGACGATCGGTACATGTGTACGGGGCTTTACTTGCCACTGTGGGGACAGCAGCATTCATCACTTCAAGTTCTAACTACATACACTGGCCGATGATGTATGTAGTTAGAAGTTCCGATCCTGGTTTCTGTCTCCCCCCCCCCCCCCCCTCACCCGTAGTTTAATGCACTTGCTGTGTGATCTCTGAGCTTCAGATCCCCGCCCCCCTCCGATCATCAGTGCTGTGCAATGAGAAAACCTGGAGGCAGAGCACACTGCAGGAGAGAGGTGAGCTGAGTTGTTGTGGGGGAAGTCTGGAGGTAAGCTGCAAAGTTTCTGCAGTGAAAGGTCCTAAGTGACAAGGAGAAGACTGTGTGATGTCTGTGTGTGTCTAAGACAGCAGCCCCCCCAGGACATTTCCCAAACTGACACACAGCCCTATCTATACCAACAAACTCCAATCGCTCTGTCCAGTTAATGGGCATTTAATTTATGACCATCATATTATCTTATTTAACCCTGTGTCAACCAAACTCTGTACAATCAAAAACTCACCACCTAACTAAACACTCCATGTGTGTGTGTGTGGGGGGGGGGGGGGAGGTACGATTCTCAAAAACCTTAGTTGCTTTTGCCAACATCCCATATATATATATATATGAATATTTTTGAAGGGGGTTTGGTGCCTCAGGCCAAAGGTAATTGGGACTTTATGGGCTAATAACAAGAATTTTTAACCACTTTACCACCGGAGGATTTTCCTGCTAAAAGACCAGGGGGTTTTTTGCGATTTTTTACTGCGTGACTTTAACGGATAATTGCACGGCTGTGCAACGCTGTACCTAAACGAATTTCACGTCCTTTTTTTTCCACAAACAGAGCTTTCTTTTGGTGGTATTTTATCACCTGTGCGATTTTTTTGATCACGCGCTATAAACAAAAAAAGAGCGTAATTTTTGCAAAAATAACAATATTTTTCACTTTTTTTATATGAAATTCCCACCCAAAAAAAATGTAAAAATTAAAATTTTTTAACATTTTCAGCCAATTTGTTTTACGCTACCTATGTTTGTTTTACGCTACCTATGTTTAGTAAAAAAAATTGCAAAAAGCGTATCTTGATTGGTTTGCGCAAAAGTTATCACGTTTACTAACAAAGTGAAAGATTTTTGTCATTTTTGGTGTTTTTTTTTTTAACGAGTAATGTCGGCGATCTGCGATTTTTTTTTTGCGGTACTGCGACATTGCGGCGGACAGATCGGACCCTTGACTGACATTTTTGACACTTTTGGGGGTACCAGTGACATTACTGCAGTAATCAGTGCTATATATATGCACTGTTACTGCAAAAATGACACAGGCAGGGAAGGGGTTAACTGTATTGGACAGGGAGGGGTTAAGTGTGTCCTAGGGGCGTGCTTCTAACTATAGTGGGACATTGCTATTGGTGTAAAAACAAAGATCAACGGTTCTACATAGTACACATAATACACATGATCTTCATTTTTTACACAGAGAACTGACAGGCGGCTTGTTTACATAAGCCGCTCTGTCTTTCTCCCGCTGTACCGGCGATCGTAGTGTGACCGGCGGACATCGGGTCCGCCAGTCACACTCCCGCACTCCTCCGTGAACGAGCCGAGGCGGGCGCGCGCTCGCCCGCTATTGACTCTAGAAGGAGTGACAGGCGAGTGACGTAGACCTACGTCACTCTGCCTGGCGGGGGCCGACTGCCGCAGTAAATATACTGTGAGCAGTCGGCAAGTGGTTAAATAAGGAAAATATAACAATTTATTAAATAAAGACAAAATAGAAATATTACACACAATGGTGGTGTATTGGGTTGTAGACCCATTAGTGAGGGTGAGTAAGTTTAGAAATTGGTGACAGAGTGATATGGTGACTTTGGAATATTGCTCTCTTCTGTTCCATGCTTGTTAGCCAGCTTAGAGTATGCAGAGAAGGAATATCCTGAATTCCAACGCATATCACTCTGTCACCGATTTCTAAACTTACTCACCTTCACTAATGTGTCTATAACCCAATACACCACCATTGTGTGTAATATTTCTATTTTGTCTTTATTTAATAAATTGTTATATTTTCCTTATTTAAAAATTCTTGTTATTAGCCCATAAAGTCCCAATTACCTTTGGCCTGAGGCACCAAACCCCTTAAAAAAAACAAAAAACGACACTCCATAGCTTCTGCCACATAGGAGTTTCGCTGACTCCGTTTTGCTCAGTGGGGATCAATCCGCTGATCCCCGCCAAGCAGGTGGATGACAGGTCCATCCCTGCTCACTGTGCAGAGACGGAGCTGTCAGATCCCCGTTCTCCTCCATGGGAGATCTAATGATCACAGACCGTCTGTCCCCATTCGATCTGATCCTCTATGGATGAAAAATAGGATTTCAAGGACAGGATCGGATCGGAGAGCAGTGGGTGTCAGTGGACATGTCACCGCTGACATCCACTGCTCCATAGAGGTGCATGGAGCATCCAATCAGGTCTGCCTGAAAAACTAAGAGGCAGACCTGATTAGAAAGTCCGTGTGAAAGGGTCATAATCAAAAATAACAGTCCTTAAAATGGAGTTCCACCCAAAAGTGGAAGCTCCACTTATCTGCTTCCTCCCCCACATTTGGCACCTTTCAGGGGGGAGGGATTAACGCGTACCTGTTTTTGACAGGTACCCGTCCCCACTTCCGGGAGACGGCGGCGTGGTGACGTCCTTTGGAAGTTCAGCCCCCCCTCCTCCTTCCTCCGCCGCCAGGCCAGTTGGAAAGCGCAGCCCGCTTCACCCATGCGCAGTAGGGAACTGGCTGTGAAGCCGAAAGGCTTCACTGCTGGTTTCCCTCACCGCAAATGGTGGTGGGAGCACCCGAGGGCCGATACAAAAATCAACTGGGGTGTCGACATTGCGAGATCCCTGGACAGGTAAGTGTCCTAATATTAAAAGTCAGGAGCTACAGTAATTTTCTCATGGGGGGGCAGAACTCAGTTTTACCACTTTCCGCTGGCCGTATAGTGACCTCTTGACGGGTAAGCTTAACACCGAGAGGCCAGATATATGTGTCCTAACTGTAAAGAGTGTGCACCCTTCACGTTTCCGGCACAATTATCGGTGAGAGCCAAAACACTCCCAATGCTTCCTTCCAAACATCTCTCCCTGGTCACCCCTCAGACATTGCCTCTAAAAGAAATATCTCCCCAACTAAAAGATATCCCCCCCACAACTGTCTTCATGCTATCTGCACTTCTCCCCTGCACATACAATCATATCTTCTGCACTTCTCTTCTGAACACAGTCCTACATTCCACACTAATCTCCTGCACACAATATCCACCAGTATACCCTCCACACTCCTCTCCTGTACATACTGCCCCCTGTCATACCCTCCACACTCCTCTCCTGCACTTACTGCCCCCTGTCATACCCTCCACACTCCTCTCCTGTACATACTGCCCCCTGTCATACCCTCCACACTCCTCTCCTGTACATACTGCCCACTGTCATACCCTCCACACTCCTCTCCTGTACATACTGCCCCCTGTCATACCCTCCACACTCCTCTCCTGTACATACTGCCCCCTGTCATACCCTCCACACTCCTCTCCTGTACATACTGCCCCCTGTCATACCCTCCACACTCCTCTCCTGTACATAGTGCCCACTGTCATACCCTCCACACTCCTCTCCTGTACATACTGCCCACTGTCATACCCTCCACACTCCTCTCCTGTACATACTGCCCCCTGTCATACCCTCCACACTCCTCTCCTGTACATACTGCCCCCTGTCATACCCTCCACACTCCTCTCCTGTACATACTGCCCCCTGTCATACCCTCCACACTCCTCTCCTGTACATAGTGCCCACTGTCATACCCTCCACACTCCTCTCCTGTACATACTGTCCACTCTCATACCCTCCACACTCCTCTCCTGCACTTACTGCCCCCTGTCATACCCTCCACACTCCTCTCCTGTACATACTGCCCCCTGTCATACCCTCCACACTCCTCTCCTGTACATACTGCCCCCTGTCATACCCTCCACACTCCGCTCCTGTACGTACTGCCCACTGTCATACCCTCCACACTCCTCTCCTGTACATACTGCCCACTGTCATACCCTCCACACTCCTCTCCTGTACATACTACCCCCTGTCATACCCTCCACACTCCTCTCCTGTACATACTGCCCACTGTCATACCCTCCACACTCCTCTCCTGTACATACTGCCCCCTGTCATACCCTCCACACTCCTCTCCTGTACATAGTGCCCACTGTCATACCCTCCACACTCCTCTCCTGTACATAGTGCCCACTGTCATACCCTCCACACCCCTCTCCTGCACACAATACCCACCAGCATACCCTCCTTAGCATGTGTCCTTAGTCCCTTTCTCTGTATCAAATGTGAGACTTCAGGGGTCTGTTTATCTCACCAAAGCTCCCACCAAAAATCAATAAATTAAAATGAAAAAAAATAAAAAAAGTGGAAAAAAAATAACAAATCACACTAAAATGCCACACCCAATATGTGGCATAATTTATCCACACCCACTGTGTGCCGCAAAGCACTGTGCACACTGCCGGTCGCCCTGCTAAGGGTCCCAGTGCAATACTTTGCCCAAGGGCCCATGATGCTAGTAAGGTGGCACTGACCATGAGAGGCTCCTTGTTTCTTTATTGGGTCGCCAGCTTTAAGTCTTCTGCCTGTCTGCATGTTCATGAGCTTCATGTCCTTCCACTTAGGCCTAATGCATTAATGTTGCATCATAAAGTGTGGCAGCCATCTCTTTAAACCTGGGGGTCCCATGATTTCCTATTGCCCGGGGGCCCCATGAGTCGTCAGTCCGCCCCTGCTGTGTCCCATTATGTAATGTGGGTGTGCCTGGGTCACTGAATGCATACGAGGCAGTGGGTAGGGACAGGGGGCGTGGTCAGTGGTGGGGGCGGGGTTAAGGGGGCCCCATCAGATAGGCTGTAGGGGGCCCCATGATTTCTAACAGCGGCCCTGTATACACATATATACATACACATATACACATACACGCATACACACTAAAAGCTGAGACTTTAATGGATATGATCTTTTTAAATTATTTTCACAATACTGGTAAAAGTTTACTTTAAATGTCATTTTTAATGCCTTATATTACCTCCAGTCAATCAGCCTCCACCTTCTGTGTTCAGATGCTGATCTTTCCTGCACAGAATCTTTAATCACTTCTGGACCGGGAGATTTGCCCCCGTAAAGGACCAGGCCATTTTTTGCGATTCGGCACTGCGTTACTTTAACGGACAATTGCGGTCGTGCAACGCTATACCTAAATAAAATTGATGTCCTTTATTTCCCACAAATAGAGCTCTCTTTTGGTGGCATTTGTGTGGTTTTTGATTTTTTGGGCTAGAAACAAAAACATAAAAATCATTAAAAATACATTTTTTTTTGCATCCTTTTAGGCCAAATTGTATTCTGCTACATTTTTTTTTTACTCCAAAAATATCACAATAGGCATATTTTCATTGGTTTGCACAAAAGTTATAATTTGTCTTGTTTTTTTACTAGTAATGGCGGCAAGCGGGGGGGGGGGGGGGGGGGGGGTTGTCAACTAGTGACATTACTACAGTAATCAGTGCTAAAAATATGTACTGTTACTGTAATAGTGACATTGGCAGGGAAGGGGTTAACCTAGGGGTGATCAAAGGATCAAGTGTGAGCCTAGGGGAGGGGCTTGTGAAATGATCAGAGACATCTGTGATCCTATATAGCAGGATCACAGGTGCTCTGATCATTTCAGAGAGAACGGTCAGCTGTGTTTTCCAACAGCTGACAGTTCTTCCCTCAGTGGGGAGCGATCGCGGGTGCCCGGCGTCAGTCACGGTCATCGGCCCCCGTGCATCGGCATCCCCGCTGCCCAGTGGGGGGCAGAAGTGCATCGCCGGTAGCGTGCGCTCTCCTCCCAACAACAGGCGTGCGAGCGACATATGGCTAAATTGGTTCCTGCAGGAGAGGCTGCCTGCCGCAGTAAATGTACAGCGGGCAGTCTTAAAAGCGGTTACAGTGATTTTTTTAAGCATACATGTCATACTTACCGGCCTGGTGCAATGGTTTTGAGAGAGAGGGGGGGCACAGAGACAAACTGGCGAGAGCGAGCGGGAGAGAGAGAGAGGCCAGAGAGAGAGAGAGAGAGGCCAGAGAGAGAGAGGCCAGAGAGAGAGAGAGGCCAGAGGGGCCAGAGAGAGAGAGAGAGAGAGGCCAGAGAGAGAGAGAGGCCAGAGGGGCCAGAGAGGCCAGAGAGAGAGAGCGAGAGGCCAGAGAGCGAGAGGCCAGAGAGCGAGAGGCCAGAGAGAGAGAGGCCAGAGAGAGAGAGAGGCCAGAGAGAGAGAGAGAGAGAGAGGCCAGAGGGGCCAGAGAGAGAGAGAGAGGCCAGAGGGGCCAGAGAGGCCAGAGAGAGAGAGAGAGAGGCCAGAGAGAGAGAGAGGCCAGAGAGAGAGGCCAGAGAGAGAGAGAAAGAGAGAGGCCAGAGAGAGAGAGAGAGAGAGGCCAGAGAGAGAGAGAGAAGTCAGAGAGAGAGAGAGAGAGAGAGAGAGGCCAGAGAGAGAGAGAAGTCAGAGAGAGAGAGAGAGGCCAGAGAGAGAGAGAAGTCAGAGAGAGAGAGAGAGAGAGAGAAGTCAGAGAGAGAGAGAGAGAGGCCAGAGAGAGAGAGAGGCCAGAGAGAGAGAGAGAGAGAGAGAGGGGCCAGAGAGAGAGAGAGACCAGAGAGAGAGGCCACAGAGAGAGAGATAGAGGCCACATCAAAAAGGATGGAGTGTTGGGCTTTTTTTTTTTTGCACTGTTTATTTCCTTTTATATGTGGGTCTTTCCAAATCACTTACATTAAAAATTGTATTTTTCCTTTTCAGGGTAAATAGAACTCCTCTTGTCTGTCCTATTTGTTTGAAAGTTGAAACTGTTCTTTCAACGCACCTTCGAAGAACTTGCATGAACGATGCCCCAAGGCTCGAGCGGACCAATTACAATTGTGCAAACATTGCGTTTTGAATTATAAGGCACGTGAAAAATTCTCAGTTCCTGATAAAATGGAAGGCCTTGTAAATTATTTAGAGGCAAACTACTTAATAATAAAAAACAAACCCTGCTTAACAAGGTATGCAAGGCTCCCCCTGTTTTGTCTTAGCGGTTATCACAATCTAAATGTAATTGAGTAATGTCCGAGATGCACTATGTTTATGCAACATCCAAATCAGTACAAGCTTTCAGGGTGTACACCATCCAGGCAGTACTAATATGCAAAGTTTTAGCAGAATGTTTAATAAGACACTCTGAAGGTAAAACCATATACAGCAATGGTAAGTAATCTTGGATAGTGAGAAAATGCAGGGAAAGAGCTATGTAATGGGAGGAGGGAAGAGTCAGAGTGGTGGCTAGAAAAAACCCCAAAAAACTTTTGTATAAAGATGCAAAATTACTGAGGTCTGCATTTAGTCCATTATCTTTTGCAAATATAATTATTCTTCAAAACTTCTCCTTTTAGTTTTGAAGTTCTTTAAGAAATTAAACATTCATATCTTATAGGGTTGTCTGGTTGTGGAAAATGGCCCACAAATCAATCTGTACAAAGACCGTTGCATAGATGTTTCCTTTAGTAAAATACTAGCTAAAGTGTTTTTCCAAAGAATAGAATGCAAAATAAAAAAAAAAAAAAAAAAATGTTCTGGCCCTATTGCGATTTTGTAAGTAGTTTAGTTTAAGAGTTGGTCATTTTCATTTTTCCAACATAATTTTCTTTTGAACCGTTCATTCTCTCATGCGCTCTTAGGCTCCTATCTAATGTTGACTTGAGTTCCCTTGTTTTCCCTTGTTTAATCACCATAATTCTTTACTCATGCGTTCTAAAAACAGATTACTCAAAACATAATTCTTTACTAATGCGTTCTAAAATGTTTATCTCCCCCCCCCCCCCCCCAAAGAGTCCAAAGGGAACATTCATTGGCAACCGTAAGACCTCAAGTAAATACAGCAGTCACACCATATTTGCCAAATTCTGAAGATTTAAGGAGAGTTCAGGCAACATCTGTAGCAGACTCCACAACATTGCCATGTTCAAATGATCAAGACTCATACAACCTCATCCCCATAAGGAACTTATTGCCTGAAGAACCTGAACCATGTTCATCTGAAGAGGCTTCCACTTCCTCTCATGACTCACAGCATAAATTGCCCAAAGTGGAGAATACAGAGCAGGAAGAAGAGGATGAAGGAGATGATGTACCGGATGATGATGGTGTTTCACGGTAACTAAAAAAGTTTGTTAAAAATTTCTTTACATTAACTCTAACTCTCCATTCTTCTGCATTTCCAATGTATTTTTTTTTTTTTTTTTTTACAAAAGGATTCATTATACCAACTGGACCACGAAGACCAGGTTGAAAATGAGGAAAGCGGGACTATATAAAAGGCATTCTTTGAATGCACCAGTTCTCAAAGATTTCACATCATATTTGTGTGAAACATTGGAGATAGAGAACTATAAACAGGAGGTATGAAACCAGTACTGTACTATATTTGGTTAACAAACTGTTAGTGTATCACAATAAGAAAAGTTTTAAATGCTGAAAAGTCTTTCCAGGGCAGTACCTGAGAGGGTGGGTCTAACTCCTGGAGGCAGAAAAAGAACAATGTTCACAATTTCCAAACGGAGGCCCCTTTCCTTCACAGGCATTTCTTGTGTAGGGTTTCTTTAATACCCCGGTGAGTGAACACAGGGTCTTTTTGGGATATAGCTTTACACATGTCTTGCACAACTGCAGGTATTCTCTCACTCCTGAAAGACTGCATATAGTTAGACCAACAAACTAAATTATTCTTCTCAGTCCTTTGAATACAGATGTTTCCAAACTGCAAAGGACTGTGCAACTTAATTGTCATTGAGACTATTTTGAATTCACCCTTTGATGTTCTGTTACATAATGGTAGATTGATCCAATGTCCTTGCCTAAAAGTCAGATGCTGCATCTGTCCCCTCAGGGTCTAAAGCCCCGTACACACGTACCGATCGTCGTCATACAAACATTCGTCTTTTGTCCCCGAGATGTCAGTGTCTGTTGAAAAGTGCAAAGACTGCCCAAGAATTTTGTCCGCCGACTACAGCCGACTGCAGAAGTGATGTCATGTAATGGTTAACTTTCCCTGTGTTTTTTCTTTTCTGAGCATGCCCAGTCTTGCAAATCTGCGGTCTGTCGGCAGAATTCTGTACTGACTGGCGAACAATCGTCCGTTCTGGTGTCGGCATACAAAAATTTTTATGTTTGCAAGAAAGACTCTTGTCCGCAGAATGTGCGCAGACAGCTGTCGGAGGCACCATACTAGCAAGCGTACAATCGGCAGATCTTTCGTCCGCCGATGTTTGTATGCCGACGATCGGTACGTGTGTACGGGCCTTAACGCTGAGAATCGAGCAATCAAACACTGTCATCGCTTGGTTCTCAGAGCTTCCCGAGTAGATAGATGGTGACTGTCAGTCTGCTCTGTCTCCTCCTCACTCACTGGAGTGCTGGGCTGTGGAGGGACAGGAGCGGCCTGCTCAGGCTCTCAGCAGCTTGCTGAGAGGCCGAGCCAGATGCCAGTCCAGGCATGTAGGCAGACTCCGACCATATGCCATGACCGGCTCTGATGTCAGCCCACTGTCTGCTGAAAATGATCATAGGAGTACAGAACAAACTGCACTCCTGTGATCTACAGGAGAAGTAGAGCCAAACAAGCTTTGGCTGTACTTCTCCATTAATATGCCGGGCAGATTTAACTCTGTAAATCCTTATCCATCTGCTTCTTATATTTCTCTGTCCTAACACTGCAGTACACCCTTGATCTAATTTATAATCATGTTTTTTCCCCCTAGGTGGAGGACGTGGCCAGATTCCTCTATTTTATGAACCCAAAATCAGTAAACCTAAATTTTGTAAAGCACATTGAAAGGGCTAACAAATTTTTTAACTGCCTAAAACGTTTCCTTAAGAACCCAAGCATAATCAACTATTTAAAGCACGTGAAACGCTTTGTCACCTATCATTTAAAGGGTACAAATCTGTCTGTGAGAGATCCTAAACTATTTCAACAATGTACATTTTTTATGAACGTCACCGATGATCTACAAAAAAGGCTCATGAAATCCATATCTCGTGAGAACGTTGGTAAAAGGTAAAATAAGCTTTCGTTATTCTGACTAGATTGTCATTTCTTGGCGATTTTTGCAATGCTATACCCTTCACATCAATTTCAGGTATGAATCCTTGATGACTGGCTGTAAAACTCCAACCAAATGTTGCAAGCTTCTGGAGGTAGCAAAGCCATCGTTTCTTGAAGTTATGGGGAAAGCCCAAAATAAAGAGGTGTTGGATTTGACCGAGAAATGTGATATTCTCTATTACCTGGAAGCAGTGCTGGTCCTTCAACATCTGCAAAGACCAGGGGTGGTTAAGAACATGACAGTAAGTAAGAATTTGAGGTCTGCGTTTTCCCTCTTAATTTTGTACTTCTGCTTGTTTCATCTTCATTTTGTACTCCTAGGTGTATGAGTGGGAGAAGAGAGTGCACCACCAATATGTCGCTTCAGAAAACACAGCCTCATTTACAGTGATTGGGGTTCACCTGCACAAGACAGCCACTCATCAGGTTGAAGCATTTGCTTTGACAGAACAAGAGGAAATGGTAATGTTATAAAAAAGAAAAGGGGGGGGGGGGGTTGGAGAGATGGAAAATTAAGTTGGCGTAATGATTTTTAAGATCTCCTATTTTTTTTTCCAGTGGTTCAAGGTATACTTTAAACAAGTAAGGCCAACCATGCTGAAAGACTCTGAGAAGAGGGAATTCTTTGTATCATCGTCCGGGCAGAGAATTTACAATGTGTCAAATGACTTACGGAGATATCACGAGAGGTAATTTAGGAGTTAAAGCTATGCAATTCTGTGTAAAAATATTAATTCCCTGTAAAGTTTTTTTTTAACTGCTATTCAGGGCCTCTTTTGAGGGGGTTTACCCTCCCTATTCTGATCTGCTAAATAAGAGACCTGGAAGTAAGGGTAATCTAAAAATATCATTTTTTTCTAAGGGCCTTTTCGCACAGGCATTCCGTTCAGGTCTGCCTGACAGTTTTTTAGGCGGACCTGATCAGATGCTCCATGCACCCGTATGGGGCAGCGAATGTCCGTGGCGAAATGTCCGCTGACACCCTCTGCTATCCGATCCGTGAAATCCAGATGGATGGAAACCCAAAAAACTTTTGTATAAAGATGCAAAATTACTGAGGTCTGCATTTAGTCCATTATCTTTTGCAAATATAATTATTCTTCAAAACTTCTCCTTTCCTGAGTAGTTTTGAAGTTCTTTAAGAAATTAAACATTCATATCTTATAGGGTTGTCTGGTTGTGGAAAATGGCCCACAAATCAATCTGTACAAAGACCGTTGCATAGATGTTTCCTTTAGTAAAATACTAGCTAAAGTGTTTTTCCAAAGAATAGAATGCAAAATTCAAAAAAAAAAAAAAAAATGTTATGGCCCTATTGCGATTTTGTAAGTAGTTTAGTTTAAGAGTTGGTCATTTTCATTTTTCCAACATAATTTTCTTTTGAACCGTTCCTTCTCTCATGCGCTCTTAGGCTCCTATCTAATGTTGACTTGAGTTCCCTTGTTTTCCCTTGTTTAATCACCATAATTCTTTACTCATGCGTTCTAAAAACAGATTACTCAAAACATAATTCTTTACTAATGCGTTCTAAAATGTTTATCTCCCCCCCCCCCCCCCCAAAGAGTCCAAAGGGAACATTCATTGGCAACCGTAAGACCTCAAGTAAATACAGCAGTCACACCATATGTGCCAAATTCTGAAGATTTAAGGAGAGTTCAGGCAACATCTGTAGCAGACTCCACAACATTGCCATGTTCAAATGATCAAGACTCATACAACCTCATCCCCATAAGGAACTTATTGCCTGAAGAACCTGAACCATGTTCATCTGAAGAGGCTTCCACTTCCTCTCATGACTCATAGCATAAATTGCCCAAAGTGGAGAATACAGAGCAGGAAGAAGAGGATGAAGGAGATGATGTACCGGATGATGATGGTGTTTCACGGTAACTAAAAAAGTTTGTTAAAAATTTCTTTACATTGACTCTAACTCTCCATTCTTCTGCATTTCCAATGTATTTTTTTTTTTTTACAAAAGGATTCATTATACCAACTGGACCACGAAGACCAGGTTGAAAATGAGGAAAGCGGGACTATATAAAAGGCATTCTTTGAATGCACCAGTTCTCAAAGATTTCACATCATATTTGTGTGAAACATTGGAGATAGAGAACTATAAACAGGAGGTATGAAACCAGTACTGTACTATATTTGGTTAACAAACTGTTAGTGTATCACAATAAGAAAAGTTTTAAATGCTGAAAAGTCTTTCCAGGGCAGTACCTGAGAGGGTGGGTCTAACTCCTGGAGGCAGAAAAAGAACAATGTTCACAATTTCCAAACGGAGGCCCCTTTCCTTCACAGGCATTTCTTGTGTAGGGTTTCTTTAATACCCCGGTGAGTGAACACAGGGTCTTTTTGGGATATAGCTTTACACATGTCTTGCACAACTGCAGGTATTCTCTCACTCCTGAAAGACTGCATATAGTTAGACCAACAAACTAAATTATTCTTCTCAGTCCTTTGAATACAGATGTTTCCAAACTGCAAAGGACTGTGCAACTTAATTGTCATTGAGACTATTTTGAATTCACCCTTTGATGTTCTGTTACATAATGGTAGATTGATCCAATGTCCTTGCCTAAAAGTCAGATGCTGCATCTGTCCCCTCAGGGTCTAAAGCCCCGTACACACGTACCGATCGTCGTCATACAAACATTCGTCTTTTGTCCCCGAGATGTCAGTGTCTGTTGAAAAGTGCAAAGACTGCCCAAGAATTTTGTCCGCCGACTACAGCCGACTGCAGAAGTGATGTCATGTAATGGTTAACTTTCCCTGTGTTTTTTCTTTTCTGAGCATGCCCAGTCTTGCAAATCTGCGGTCTGTCGGCAGAATTCTGTACTGACTGGCGAACAATCGTCCGTTCTGGTGTCGGCATACAAAAATTTTTATGTTTGCAAGAAAGACTCTTGTCCGCAGAATGTGCGCAGACAGCTGTCGGAGGCACCATACTAGCAAGCGTACAATCGGCAGATCTTTCGTCCGCCGATGTTTGTATGCCGACGATCGGTACGTGTGTACGGGCCTTAACGCTGAGAATCGAGCAATCAAACACTGTCATCGCTTGGTTCTCAGAGCTTCCCGAGTAGATAGATGGTGACTGTCAGTCTGCTCTGTCTCCTCCTCACTCACTGGAGTGCTGGGCTGTGGAGGGACAGGAGCGGCCTGCTCAGGCTCTCAGCAGCTTGCTGAGAGGCCGAGCCAGATGCCAGTCCAGGCATGTAGGCAGACTCCGACCATATGCCATGACCGGCTCTGATGTCAGCCCACTGTCTGCTGAAAATGATCATAGGAGTACAGAACAAACTGCACTCCTGTGATCTACAGGAGAAGTAGAGCCAAAC
Source organism: Pelophylax lessonae (assembly GCF_965119305.1). Taxonomy (NCBI): domain Eukaryota; kingdom Metazoa; phylum Chordata; class Amphibia; order Anura; family Ranidae; genus Pelophylax; species Pelophylax lessonae. Next base: position 35,392 of record NW_028120042.1, on the reverse strand, counting down.
AAGCTTTGGCTGTACTTCTCCATTAATATGCCGGGCAGATTTAACTCTGTAAATCCTTATCCATCTGCTTCTTATATTTCTCTGTCCTAACACTGCAGTACACCCTTGATCTAATTTATAATCATGTTTTTTCCCCCTAGGTGGAGGACGTGGCCAGATTCCTCTATTTTATGAACCCAAAATCAGTAAACCTAAATTTTGTAAAGCACATTGAAAGGGCTAACAAATTTTTTAACTGCCTAAAACGTTTCCTTAAGAACCCAAGCATAATCAACTATTTAAAGCACGTGAAACGCTTTGTCACCTATCATTTAAAGGGTACAAATCTGTCTGTGAGAGATCCTAAACTATTTCAACAATGTACATTTTTTATGAACGTCACCGATGATCTACAAAAAAGGCTCATGAAATCCATATCTCGTGAGAACGTTGGTAAAAGGTAAAATAAGCTTTCGTTATTCTGACTAGATTGTCATTTCTTGGCGATTTTTGCAATGCTATACCCTTCACATCAATTTCAGGTATGAATCCTTGATGACTGGCTGTAAAACTCCAACCAAATGTTGCAAGCTTCTGGAGGTAGCAAAGCCATCGTTTCTTGAAGTTATGGGGAAAGCCCAAAATAAAGAGGTGTTGGATTTGACCGAGAAATGTGATATTCTCTATTACCTGGAAGCAGTGCTGGTCCTTCAACATCTGCAAAGACCAGGGGTGGTTAAGAACATGACAGTAAGTAAGAATTTGAGGTCTGCGTTTTCCCTCTTAATTTTGTACTTCTGCTTGTTTCATCTTCATTTTGTACTCCTAGGTGTATGAGTGGGAGAAGAGAGTGCACCACCAATATGTCGCTTCAGAAAACACAGCCTCATTTACAGTGATTGGGGTTCACCTGCACAAGACAGCCACTCATCAGGTTGAAGCATTTGCTTTGACAGAACAAGAGGAAATGGTAATGTTATAAAAAAGAAAAGGGGGGGGGGGGGTTGGAGAGATGGAAAATTAAGTTGGCGTAATGATTTTTAAGATCTCCTATTTTTTTTTCCAGTGGTTCAAGGTATACTTTAAACAAGTAAGGCCAACCATGCTGAAAGACTCTGAGAAGAGGGAATTCTTTGTATCATCGTCCGGGCAGAGAATTTACAATGTGTCAAATGACTTACGGAGATATCACGAGAGGTAATTTAGGAGTTAAAGCTATGCAATTCTGTGTAAAAATATTAATTCCCTGTAAAGTTTTTTTTTAACTGCTATTCAGGGCCTCTTTTGAGGGGGTTTACCCTCCCTATTCTGATCTGCTAAATAAGAGACCTGGAAGTAAGGGTAATCTAAAAATATCATTTTTTTCTAAGGGCCTTTTCGCACAGGCATTCCGTTCAGGTCTGCCTGACAGTTTTTTAGGCGGACCTGATCAGATGCTCCATGCACCCGTATGGGGCAGCGAATGTCCGTGGCGAAATGTCCGCTGACACCCTCTGCTATCCGATCCGTGAAATCCAGATGGATGGAAACCGTATTTCCAGCCGTCTGGAGATCGGGTGAAACAGACAGGCGGTCTGTTTTCATCCGATCTCCCATAGAGGAGAGGGGGAAGCACAGGTCTATCTCTGCAAAGTAAGCGGAGACGGACCTGTGCTCTGCCTGCTCAACGGGAATCGGCGGATCGATCCCCGCTGAGCAAAACTGAATCCGCCAGGTGGAAAGCCTGTGTGAAAGGACCTTTATATAGAGTAGGCTTGGCTACAACCCATCTTTCTATGCCTGTTTTTTTCATTTTTATTTATTTTTTTAATAAACAGTTTTTTTCTTTACTCCCTATTCGGTGCTACCATTGTCAGCGAGAAAAGAAAGAAGGGTCCTCCGCTGAAACCTTAGATACTGTAGCCCTAAAGATCTGACTGGGGTTAACCACTTCAGCTCTAGAAGTTTTTACCCCCTTAATGACCAGGCCATGATTTTTCCAAAATGGCACTGTGTTGCTTTAACTGACAATTGTGCAGCTGTGCGATGCTGTACCCAAATAAAATTGATGTTTTTTTTTTTCCCGTGGATTATTTTTTTAAGACCTAATTTTATAAAAAAAAAAAAAAAGGCCAAGGGGTAGGGAAGGGGACCCCCCACGTGATGTAGTTTGCTGCTTGGTGGACTACAAGCTGAAGGAGGAGGTTCTCAGCAAGGCCAGGAACAGGGTGCACCTGAACCATGATGGAACCACAATACACATTTATCAAGACCTCTTCAACATCAACTTTCAGCACCGCAGAGACCTGCGCCCCCTGCTGGAAGCTTTGCGCTCTAAAAGGATACCGTATAAATGGAAGTTTACCTTCTGTTTGTCCGCCACCACGCAGGGGCGCACGGCCCTCCTAAAGGTTCCGGAAGACCTCCCTCAGTTTTGCTCTGCCGTGGGACTACCGCTGATTGACCCGCCTAATTGGTACGCTGCCTTTAGGGGGGCCCCTCCGCACCCACTGCACTCAGGGAAGAACCTATGGAAGCGCAGGACACCCGCTTCAGACGCCTCCGCTCACCCTCCAACCACAGAACTGGCTTGGCACCTCCTGAGTTCCCACCTGCTGCAAGTCCCACAAAACCCCCTCAGCAACGGAGAGCTCGTCGAGGAGACTGATGACCCACCTGCTTGGATTTGTCTCGGCAAGTACCACCATCACTCTCACTCCACCTGCATTGGCTCCCCCTTTGCATCCTTTCTGTCCACCAAACTTGCTGCCCATTCTCTCTCCACCTGGACATTTCACTTGCTTGACATACTGCCCCCCATACAGATCTGGGCTGGACGTCTCCTGCACCACTTCAATTGGTTACATTCATACGTCTACTGGACGTTAAAGTCACGCAGTGCCGAATCGCAAAATAGGCCCTGGTCAGGAAGGGGGTAAAATCTTCCGGGGCTTAAGTGGTTAAAAAAAAACAATAAAAATGACATAAATCTTTCCCGTAGTTAGTAAACGTAATAACTTTTGTGCAAACCAATCAAGATACGCTTATTGCAATTTTTTTTCACCGAAAATATGTAGCAGAAAACAAATTGGCCTAAAATGTTAAAAATTTAGATTTTTACATTTTTCGCACGACCGCCCAATTGTCCGTTAAAGTCACGCAGTGCCGAATCGCAAAATAGGCCCTGGTCAGGAAGGGGGTAAAATCTTCCGGGGTTTAAGTGGTTAACCACTTGCCCACCGCTCACATGGAGCGTACTGCGGCAAAGTGGCACGATCCCGTCCAGCGACGTAGACCTACGTCGCTGGACTCCTCCCCCTGTAGGCGGCGCGCTCCCGCTGTTTTCATTCACAGCGGGAGTCGGGCCAGGGGAGGAGCAGCGGTGACCGCCGCTGCTCTGCCCCGATCGTCGGGGAATTGAGTGAGGAGATCCGCCCGCCTGTGTAAACAGAGCAGGCGGATCTCCATAGTGTCAGGGACTGACAGATCGGAGTGTTCAGCATAGCTGGACATCCGATCTGTCCCTGTCTCACAAAGTCACCTCCCCCCCCACACGTCAGTAAGCACCAGGCATACATTAACCCCTCCCTCTCCAATACAATTAACCCCTTCACTGCCAGTGTCATTTTTACAGTAACAGTGCATATTTATAGCACTGATTACTGCAGTAATGTCACTGGTACCCCCAAAAGTGTCAAAAATGTCAGTCAAGGGTCCGATCTGTCCGCCACAATGTCGCAGTCCCACAAAAAAAATTGCAGATCACCGCCATTACGCGTTAAAAAAAAAAACACCAAAAATGACAGAAATCTTTCCCTTAGTAAACGCAATAATTTTTTATGCAAACCAATCAAAATACGCTTATTGCGATTTTTTTTTTTTTACCAAACATAGGTAGCAGAAAACAAATTGGCCAAAAATTTAAAAAAAATTTGATTTTTACATCTTTTTTGGGGGGGGGAATTTCATATAAAAAATGTTAAAAATATTGTTATTTTTTCAAAATAAACACTCTTTTTTTGTTTATAGCGCAAAAAGTAAAAATCGCACAGGTGATCAAATACCACCAAAAGGAAGCTCTGTTTGTGGGAAAAAAAGGACATAAATTTCGTTTGGGTACGGCGTCGCACGACCGCGCAATTGTCAGTTATAGTCGCACAGCGCCGAATCGCAAAAAGTGGCCTGGACGGAAGACAGCAAAATCCTCCAGGGGTAAAGTGGAAAAAAAAAAAAAAACAATAAAAATGACATAAATCTTTCCCGTAGTTAGTAAACGCAATAACTTTTGTGCAAACCAATCAAGATACGCTTATTGCGTTTTTTTTTCACCAAAAATATGTAGCAGAAAACAAATTGGCCTAAAATGTTAAAAAAAATTGATTTTTACATTTTTTGGGGGGGAATTTCATATAAAAAAATTTGAAAAATATTGTTATTCTTTCAAAATTGTCGCTATTTTTTTGTTTATAGCGCAAAAAGTAAAAATTGCACAGGTGATCAAATACCACAAAAAGAAAGCTCTGTTTGTGGGAGAAAAAGGACATCAACTTCATTTGGGTACAGCTTCGAACGACCGCGCAATTGTCCGTTAAATTCACGCAGTGCTGAATCGCAAAATAGACCCTGGTCTTTGGGCAGGAAAATCCCCTGGGGCTTAAGTGGTTAAAGTGGCTTGTTGTGGAGCTTTAATCTCAAATATTGAGAAATGCCTTTTATTTTTTCCACATTACATTCCCCCCTCCACATTACATGTGTCTAATGAAAATGGTCTATATTTGTAGGGGGGAGGGTTTGTTACCCTATTTTTTTCAGCATAGTTCAGAAAAGCATTTGCACCCATGTTGGTAACATTACTGATAAGTCACAATTTCAGATATTAAAAATATAATGCAGCTTTGCATGGAAATCCATAGCCCAAAGCCTATAGGAAAAATCTGAACTTAGATACCGCAGGCTGGCCAGACAGCCTCTGTGTGCACCTGTTTTAGTGACTGGTTCGTTAGTGAGCCCAAAAAAAAAAATCAACTGTACCTATGAAGTTTAAAGTATCTGCCCCTCCCACTCAGAATAAAAAGTGCATCATAGCCCACAGTTTGCACATAAGCCATAGCCTTTTTGTATGTCCTGCAGACATGGAGAAGATTACACGTCGTGTGTAAGTATGAGAGGAATTGTATTTATTTATGCAGCCTGAGCCATAGTGGCTGGGTTGTGTGTGTTTTACCTGTTCATTTAATAATATTTTTTAAACCAATATCAAACCGCTGTTGCCAATCTTTTCCAAAACTGTCTGTTTGTTTCTTTTTTAGAATTTTTAAAGTAATGTAAATATTTTTCTGCCCACTGTCCCATGAACTCATGTTGGTTTGTGTTCCTTAGTTTATAGTAGGTCCATATAATGTGTGCTAACTTAACATAGCTTGGCTGTTTAATTCATATATTTTTTTTTTTTAATATCTAGCATCAACAATTGTTTAGCTCTTTTCAACAATGAGATTAACGTAGTTTGTGGTTAAGATATTCTTTTAGCTTTAATCTCAAATATTGAGAAATGCCTTTTATTTTTTCCACATTACAGGTGTGTAATGATATATATAATTTTTTTTTTTTTTTTTATTCCCCCCTCCACATTACATGTGTCTAATGAAAATGGTCTATATTTGTAGGGGGGAGGGTTTGTTACCCTATTTTTTTCAGCATAGTTCAGAAAAGCATTTGCACCCATGTTGGTAACTTAGAGGCTGTGTGGCCAGCCTGCAGCCTCTGTGTGCACCTGTTTTAGTGACTGGTTCGTTAGTGAGCCAAAAAAAAAAAAAAAAAATTCAACTGTACCTATGAAGTTTAAAGTATCTGCCCCTCCCACTCAGAATAAAAAGTGCATCATAGCCCACAGTTTGCACATAAGCCATAGCCTTTTTGTATGTCCTGCAGACATGGAGAAGATTACACGTCGTGTGTAAGTATGAGAGGAATTGTATTTATTTATGCAGCCTGAGCCATAGTGGCTGGGTTGCGTGTGTTTTACCTGTTGATTTAATAATATTTTTTAAACCAATATCAAACCGCTGTTGCCAATCTTTTCCAAAACTGTCTGTTTGTTTCTTTATTAGAATTTTTAAAGTAATGTAAATATTTTTCTGCCCACTGTCCCATGAACTCATGTTGGTTTGTGTTCCTTAGTTTATAGTAGGTCCATATAATGTGTGCTAACTTAACATAGCTTGGCTGTTTAATTCATATATTTTTTTTTTTTAATATCTAGCATCAACAATTGTTTAGCTCTTTTCAACAATGAGATTAACGTAGTTTGTGGTTAAGATATTCTTTTAGCTTTAATCTCAAATATTGAGAAATGCCTTTTATTTTTTCCACATTACAGGTGTGTAATGAGATATATAATTTTTTTTTTTTTTTATTATTCCCCCCTCCACATTACATGTGTCTAATGAAAATGGTCTATATTTGTAGGGGGGAGGGTTTGTTACCCTATTTTTTTCAGCATAGTTCAGAAAAGCATTTGCACCCATGTTGGTAACTTAGAGGCTGTGTGGCCAGCCTGCAGCCTCTGTGTGCACCTGTTTTAGTGACTGGTTCGTTAGTGAGCCCAAAAAAAAAAAAAAAATTCAACTGTACCTATGAAGTTTAAAGTATCTGCCCCTCCCACTCAGAATAAAAAGTGCATCATAGCCCACAGTTTGCACATAAGCCATAGCCTTTTTGTATGTCCTGCAGACATGGAGAAGATTACACGTCGTGTGTAAGTATGAGAGGAATTGTATTTATTTATGTAGCCTGAGCCATAGTGGCTGGGTTGCGTGTGTTTTACCTGTTGATTTAATAATATTTTTTAAACCAATATCAAACCGCTGTTGCCAATCTTTTCCAAAACTGTCTGTCTGTTTCTTTATTAGAATTTTTAAAGTAATGTAAATATTTTTCTGCCCACTGTCCCATGAACTCATGTTGGTTTGTGTTCCTTAGTTTATTGTAGGTCCATATAATGTGTGCTAACTTAACATAGCTTGGCTGTTTAATTCATATATTTTTTTTTTTTAATATCTAGCATCAACAATTGTTTAGCTGTTTTCAACAATTAGATGAAAGTAGCTTGTGGTTAAGATTTTATTTTAGCTTTAATCTCAAATATTGAGAAATGCCTCCCCCCCCACACACATTAATTACAGGTGTGTAATGAAAAATGTATTTGTAGGGGGGGGGGGGTATGCACCTTTGTTCACCTTTTAATCTAATGCAGTGTTTCTTAACACTGGTCCTCATGGCACACTAACAGGCCATATTTTAAGGATTAGCATAGGGTAATGCAGACTAGACCACTGCAATCACTGAGCAGCAAATTATATCACCTGTGATTAATTTCATTTTTCCTGCACACCTGGCCAGAGTTAAGAAACCCTGAACTAATGGCAGGATAAAGCTGGATACACCCTATCCAACTTTTGTGGTTAGATTTCCTTCAGATTTACCTTTTCTATGTAGTGCAAGGGCCTGCCAGATTGCATGCAAATTGAAAGTGTTTAGGTTTGACCTCATATTATATGGTTTTGGTAAGTCTAAAGGAAAAAGTCTTCAGAAAATCTTATAGTGTGTATGGCCCATTAGGCTTCTCTCTTTTTTTCTTTTTACCTAAATTTCTTTGAGAAATGCCTTCTATTGTTTCCACATTACAGATGTGGAATTAAAATTGCCTTTTTATATGCAGGGGGGGTTGTGCCTTTAATCTAATCACAGGTTTAGGCTTATCTTTTTTACCTAATTTTCTTTGGCAACTGAGCAATCAGATTGTATAGTGTTATGACCAGCTTTATACACTTAATTGTGAAGTTAGGAGCATTAATAAAACTGAATTTTGGACTAATTGAGTGTTTGGGCATTGTTTTTTGCTTTTACCTTGAATATCAGAGACAATATAAAGGTTTATCTTTAACCACTTAAGCCCCGGAGGATTTGGCTGCTCAAAGACCAGGGCCTATTTTGCGATTCGGCACTGCGTGACTTTAACAAACAATTGCGCGGTCGTGCGATGCTGTACCCAAATGAAAGAAACGTCTTTTTTTCCCCACAAACAGAGCTTTGTTTTGGTGGTATTTGATCACCTGCGCGTTTTTTTTTTTTTTACGCTATAAACAAAAAAAAGAACGACAAATTTCGAAAAAATAACAATATTTCTCACATTTTTTTTTTTTTATATGAAATCCCACCCCCCCCCCCCCAAACCAAAATGTAAAAATCAAAATTTTTAACATTTTAGGCCAATTTGTTTTCTGCTACATATCTTTGGTGAATAAAATTGCAGTAAACATTTTTTGATTGGTTTGCGCAAAAGTTATTGCGTTTACTAACTATAGGAAAGATTTATGTCATTTTTATTGTTTTTTGTGTTTTTTAACTAGTAATGGCGGCGATCTGCGATTTTTTTTTTTTTTTTTTTTTTTTTTTTTATTCAGGACTCCGACATTGCGGCGGACAGTTCGGACCCTTGACTGACATTTTTGACACTTTTGAGAGTACCATTGAAATTACTACAGTAATCAGTGCTATACATATGCACTGTTACTGTAAAAATGACACTGGAAGGGAAGGGGTTAACTTTATTAGTGATTAGTGGGTAAAATGTATCCCTAGGGGCGTCATTCTAACTGTGGGGGGGCATGGCTTGTGATGTAACCACAGAGACATATGATCCTACATAGCAGGATCGTATAGTCTCTGCAGTTAGATCAGGGAGAATGGCAGGCGGCTTTTTTACATTAGCCATCTGCCTTTCTCCCTCTCCAGCGGGAGATTGTGAGTGACTGGAGGACATCAGAGCCGCCTTTCACTTGCGTGGGGATGTCGGGGAACGAGCAGGGGTGGGAGCACGCCTCCGGTGGTGCGCACTCGCCCCCTAGAGGCTCCTGGGCGAGCGACATCGGTTTGCCCAGGATAGCCAGACTGCCGCAGCAAATAGTCGTGCGGCAGTCAGCAAGTGGTTAATCTAAATGCAGGCTTAGGGTGGTCTTTTTTTCTGTAACGTTTGGAAACAGAGCAATCAGATTGTATAGTGTATGGCCAGCCTTTTTAAAACTGAATTTTGGACTTTTGGCCTCAAAAGCATGAAGGACGGGGCATTATTTTTTTTTTGTCACTGTTTTAAACCATTTTAAGATTCACAGCCTTATTTCCTTTTACATGTGTGTTTTTCAAGTCACTTACATTAAAGTTTTTATGTTTTTTCCTTTTCAGTGTGAATAGAACTCCTCTTGTCTGTCCGATTTGTTTGAGAGTCCAAACACTTCTTTCAACGCACCTTCGCAGGACGTGCATGAATGATGCCCCTGTTGAAGAAGTAAAAGCAGCCCTTGCCAAGGCTCGAGCAGCACAATTACAACTTTCCAAACATTGCATTTTGAATTATAAAGAACTTGAAAAATTCTCAGTTCCTGATAAAATGGAAGGCCTTGTAAAATATTTAGAGGAAAACTACTTGATAATAAAAAACAAACCCTGCTTAACAAGGTATGTAATGCTCACCCTGTTTTGACTTGCAATCACCATCTAATTGTAATTGAGTAATGTCAGAGATGCACTTTTTTCTGCATCATCCAAATCAATACAAGCCTTCAGGGTGTACACCCTTCAGGCAGTACTAATATGCAAAGTTTTATCAGAATGTTAATAAGACACTCTCTGAAGGTAAAATCAACCATATTCAGCAGTGGTAAGTAGGCTTGGATAGTGAGAAAATGCAGAGAATGAGCTATGAAATGGGAGGAGGGAAGAGTCCGAGTCGAGAGGCTAAAAAAAAATAAAATAAAATAAAACTGTTGGATAAAGATGCAAGATTACTGAGGTCTGCATTTAGTCCATTATCTTTTGCAAATTGAATTATTCTTCAAAACTTTTCCTTTCCTGAGTAGTTTTGAAGTGCTTTAAGAAGTAAAACATTCATGTATTTTTATAGGGTGGTCTGGTTGTAAGAAATGACCCACACACTAGACCACAGTATGGAAGACATAAATCTTTTGGAAGTTATTCTTGTGTACACAACATACAATGGACTAAACGTGGACTTCAGTTTTCTAAATCTTTATCCAGCAGATTTAAGTATCTTGCAATAAGTATGGCCCCCACACCATTCCATAGCTCTGTATCTGTCTTCTCTTAGAACTCCATGAGTTTATTTTACCATTGCTGTATGTTTGTTTTGTTTATTTTTTGACAGATTGTTAAACGCTCTGCTTACTGCCGGTTCACACTGATCCGACTTGGACCGCGACTTGTCAGCCTGACAAGTCGCGGTCCGTCGCGCTCCCGTTGTTCGGTACAGGAACCGTTCTAATAGGAGCGACACAAGTCACTCCAGCTTAGAAAAAGGGTCCTGTACTACTTCGGGGCGACCTGGAGCGACTTGCATAGACAATAATTTTATGAAGTCCATGCAAGTCACGCCGAAGTCGCGGTGCACGCGACTTCACAGGTCGCCCCCGAAGTCGTGCCGCTGCAGTGTGAACCGGCATTAGAACTGCTTGTGTCTTGGAAGGAGTACAACCCAATAACTTTTTCTAAAAACTTGGATGCTAGCGCAACTAAAGTATCACAGACAGTATTCCGGTTTTGCAACAAGTGCACTTATTGCAAAACCGGAATATTGTCTGGCTACGTTTTGGCTACAATTGCCTTAATCTAATTGTATAATCTCCCCAAGGTCTGCAAACTACCTGTGTGAAAAGTTGAAGACTATTTTTACTAACCAAATCAATCTGTACAAAGACCATTGCATAGATGTTTCCTTTAGTAAAATATTAGCCAAAAATGTCTTCTCCAAGGACTAGAATGTAAAATTCTAAAAAAAGTTCTGGCCCTCTTGTGATTTGTAAGTAGTTTAGTTTCTTAAGAGTTGGTCATTCTCTCATGCGCTAGGCCCCTATCTGATGTTCACTTGAGTTCTCTCTTGATCTCGCATGTGTTACCACACTCTCCCCCTCTATCCAACGTGATGTTGTTTAAACACATTGATAATTCTTTACTTGCGCATTCTAAAATGTTCTCTTCTCCCCCCCCCCCCCCCAACCCCAAGAGTCCAAAGGGAACATTCATTGGCAACCGAAGTAAATACAGCAGTCACACCATATATACCAAATTATAAAGATTTGAGAGTTCAGGCAACATCAGCAGCAGATTCTACAACATTGCCATGCTCAAATCAAGACTACAACCTCATCCCCATAAGGAAATTATTGGGAGGAGAACCTGAACCATGTACATCTGAAGAAGCTTCTAGTTCTGCTCACGACTCACAACATAAATTGCACACAGAAGAGGATACAGAGCAGGAAGAAGAGGATGAAGGAGGAGATGATGTACTGGATGATGATGGTGTTTCACGGTAACTATTTTTTTTTTCCTCAAAATTTCTTGGCATTTACTCAAACTCTCCATTCTTCTGCATTGTGTGCGTGTGTATGTATATATGTGTGTGTAATATATATATATATATATATATATATATATATATATATATATATAAAATCTCTCTTTTTTTTTTTTTTTTTTCAAAAGGATTCATTCCACAAATTGGACCACAAAAAGCAGGTTAGAAATGAGAAAAGCAGGACTATACAAAAGGCACTCTTTGAACACACCAGTTCTCAAAGACTTTACATCCTATTTGCGTGAAACATTGGAGATAGAGAACTGTAATCAGGAGGTATGAATCCAGTACTGTACTATATTTGGTTACCAAACTGTTAGTGTATCAAAATAGAAACGTTTTAAATGCTGAAAAGCTTTCCAGGGAGTACCTGAGAGGGTGGGTATCCAGGAAGTATCCTGGAGGCAAGAAAAGAACAATATTTCACAATTTCCAAATGGAGGCCCTTTTCCTTCATAGGCATTTCTTGTGTAGGGTTTCTTTAGGACCCCAAGGAGTGAATGCAGGGTCTTTTTGGGATATCACTTAACACATGACTTGCACATCTGCAGGTATCCACTCACTCCTGGAAGACTGCGTATAGTTAGACCAGCAAACAAAAATTCTTCTTCTCAGTCCTTTGAATACAGATTTTTCCAAACTGCAAAGTACTGCACAACTCAATTGTCATTGAGACCATTTTGAGTTACATAATGGTAGTCAGATGCTGCATCTGTCCCCGCAGGGTATAACACAGAGAATCGAGTGATCAAACACTGCCGTCACTTGGTTCTCAGAGCTTCCCGAGTAGAGAGATGGTGACTGTCAGTCTGCTCTGCCTCCTCCTCACTTACTGGAGTGCTGGGCTGTGGAGGGGCGGGGAGTGGCCGGCTCAGGCTCTCAGCGGCTCCAGGTGCCAGTCCAGGCATGTGGGCAACTCCGACCATATGGTCATGACCGGCCCTGTGATGTCAGCCCACTGTCTGCTTAAACCGGGTCACATGAGTGCAGAACAAACTTTACTCTGTGATCTACAGGAGAAGTGCAGCCAAACAAGCTGTGGCTGTACTTCTCCATTAATATGGCGGGCAGATTTCACTCTGTAAACCCTTATCCATCTGCTTCTTATATTTCTCTGTCCCAACACTGCAGTACACCCTTGATCCAATTTATAATCATGTTATTTTCCTCCCCCCCAGGTTGAGGATGTGGCCAGATTCCTATATTTCATGAATCCGAAAAGCGCAAACCTACATTTTGTAAAGAACATTGAAAGGGTTAACACATTTTTTAACTCTCTAAATCGTTTTCTTAAAAACCAAACCATCATCATCTACTTAAAACATGTGCGACGCTTTGTCACCTATCAGTTAAAGGGTACAAATTTGTCAGTGAGAGATCCTAAACTATTTCAACAATGTACATTTTTTATGAACGTCACCGATGATATTCAAAAGAGGCTGATGAAACGCATCTCTCGTGAGAACGTTGGTAAAAGGTAATATACGTTTTCTTTATTCTGGCTAGATTTTAATTTCTTGGAGATTTCTGCAATGCTATACCCTTCACATCAATTTCAGGTATGATACCTTGATGACTGTCTCTAAAACGCCAAGCGAATGTCGCAAGCTTCTGGAGGTAGCAAAGGAGTCGTTTCTTAAAGTTATTAGGAAAGCCCAAAAGAAAGAGGTTTTGGATTTGACCGAGAAATGTGATATGCTCTATTACCTTGAAGCAGTGCTGGTGCTTCAACATCTGCAGAGACCAGGGGTGGTTAAGAACATGACGGTAAGTAAGAGTTTGTGACTGCAGAAGAGGTCTGCATGTTCCCTCTTAAATTTTGTACTTCTGCGTGTTTCATCTTAATTTTGTATCCCTAGGTGTATGAGTGGGAGAAGAGAGTGCACCAGCAATATGCAACTTCCGAAGCCACAGCCTTCTTTACAGTCATTGGGGTTCATCTGCATAAGACATCCACTCATCAGGTTGCAGCATTTGCTTTGACAGAACAAGAGGAAATGGTAATGTGCTAAAAACAATAAAATAAAAAAAAATAAAAAAGGGGTCGGGGGTTTGGAGAGATGGAAAATAAAGTTGGCGCAATGATTTTTAATATTTTCTACATTTTCCCAGTGGTTCAAGGTATACTTTGAGCAAGTAAGACCAACCATGCTGAATGCCTCTGAGAGGAGTGAATTCTTTTTATCATCATCCGGGCATAAAATTTACAATGTGTCAAATGACTTGCGGAGATATCACGAGAGGTAATTTATGAGTTAAATGATGGACGTCTGTGTAAAAAAATATTAAGTCCCTATAAAGTTTTTTTTTTTTTTTTTTGCTATTCAGGGCCTCTTTTGATGGGGGTTACCCTCCCTATTCTGATCTGCTAAAAAAAGAGACCTGGAAGTAAGGGTAATCTCCCGAAAATATCATATTTTTTTCCAAGGGCCCTTTCACACCGGCTTTCTGATCAGGTCTGCCTGTCAGTTTTTCAGGTGGACATGATCAGATGCTCCATGCACCCATATGGAGCAGCGAATGTCCGTGGCGACATGTCCGCTTACACCTGCTGCTATCCGATCCCTGAAATCCAGATGGTTGGAAACCTTATTTTCCATCCTTCTTGAGATTGGATGAAAACAAACAGGCGGTCTGTTTTCATCCGACCTCCCTCAGAGGAGATGGCGGATCTGACAGGTCTGTCTCTGCAAAGTAAGCAGAGACGGACCTGTCATCTGCCTTCTCAATGGGAATCGGCGGATCAATCCCTGCTGAGCAAAACTAAGTCTGTCAGGTGGAAAGCCTGTGTGAAAGGACCTTTATAGAATAGGCTTGGCCACAACCAGTCTTTCTCTGCCTGAATTTTTTTTATTTTTTATATATATATATATATATATATATATATATATATATATATATATATATTTTGTTTTTTTTTCTTTTCTCTTGACTCCCTATCCGGTACGACCATTGTCAGCAGGCACAGAAAGAAGGGTCCTTCGATGAAATCTTAGATACTGTAGCACTAAAGATCTGACTGGGGTTAACCACTTCAGCTCCAGAAGGTTTTACCCCCCCCCCCCCCCCTTGAATGACAAGGCTATGTTTTTTTTGCAAAACGCCACTGAGTTGCTTTAACTTTCAATTGCGCAGCTGTGGGATGCCGTACCCGAATAAAGTATATATTTTTTTTCCCTGCAAATGGAGCTCTCTTTTGGTGTTATTTGATCACCTCCAGTTTAAACAAAAAAAAAGATCTAAATTTAGAACAAAATTTTTTTTTTATGTTTGTTACTTTGTGCCATCAAAAAATTCCCGATTAAAACCAATTTCTCTTCAATTAAGGCCAATATGTTTTCTGGTACATGTTTTTTTTTTTTTTTTAAATCCTAACTGTAAATGTATTGGTTTGCGCAAAAACTTTATAGCTTCTACAAACTACAGGATGCATTTATGAACTTTCTTTTTTAATTGTTTTTACTAGTAATGACAGCAAAAAAGCAATTGTTAGTGGGATGAAGACATTGCTGCGGACAAATCTGACACCAAGTGACACTTTGGGGATGAGTGACACCAATAGAGTTATGAAAAAAAAATGCACTGTTACTGAATAAATGGCACAGGCAGGGAAGGGGTTAACACTAGGGGTGATCACGGTGTTAAGTGTGCTCCTAGGGAGTGCTTTCTTACTGTACCGGGACTAGATGTACTAAAGGAAAAGATCTGTGTTTTCAGCTTGGCTGAAACACAAAGATCTATTTTTCTCCCTGACAGAACAGTGTTTCGCTGTTCTGTCATTCCAAAGAATGATCGGTCACCCCCCCCCCCACTGATTGGCTCCCGCAGCCCCGAAAACACATGCACAAAATCACATGCCGTTACATGATTTTGCGCATCCGGGCCACCCTGCCGCAGTATAAATGCAGTGGGCGGTCTGAAAGTGGTTAAAATCCTTCCCCACTCTATCCAAAGTGAAATAAAACGGTCTGATTTACAACTTCTGTGTTTTTTTTTTTTTATTCATTCTCAACTTTAGGTTTCATCTACCAAATATCACAAGCCAGATCATTCGTCGAGTATGCGAGACCTGGACAATGCAAGAGTATTCCGATGTTGACCGCTGCATGTTTGCAAAATATCTCTCACACACAAATCTGACTGCGGATCGATGCTATAGAGAGAAGACTATAAATGGGATCTGTCATGCGTCTCTACTGGTCACAAAAGCAGGTGCAGGGACACCAAGCAGCAGCCAAACAAACACTCCAAGGTAATCAGTCAGAAATGTTCTTAAAAGGGTATGTAAGTGCCAAACCAAATAGTGCATACATTGTGGCTTACCAGTTTGCAGATGTAGTGGCTGCAAAATCTTTCTAACTTTTTCAGCTAGTGATGAAACCTGTAGCTCACATCTATACTAGGGTTGAAACACTCGCCTTACTGTATTAGGCAGCAATGCCATCCTAGCATGGGAAATGTTTAAAGAATTAAAAAAAAAAAAACTAAAGTAAAAAAAAACTGAAAAATAATGACAACCTTCCCCCTAGTTTGTAGACACGATAACTTTAGTGCAAACCAATCAAAATACACTTATTGTGATATTTTTAGTAAAAAAAAATGTAGCCTAATACAACTTGACCTTAAATAAGCAAAGAAATTAGTTTATTATTATTTTTTATTATTATTGGCAATGTTATATAGCAGAAAGTGATTTTTTTTCCCCAAATTTTTGCTTTTATTGTTGTCTAAGTCCCCGTGGGGGGGGGGGGGGGTCTTTCCCATTCTATTCCTGTTTGGGAGACATTCTCACTGAGCCAGAAATTGATGAAAAATATCTGCTTAGGATGTGCCCTTCTTAGGGGGATGTCCCCTTGCTTAGTGTCCTGATAAAATATCCAGGGCAGGACTGGTAAAGAAAGTGATGGTAAATATCCTCATCAATCATTTGGGCATTAAAAAGTGAGGTTCAAGCGTAACTGCCTGTGGTGGGAGCTGAAGAGGCTCAAAGCACAGGTGGTCCTCTTACAGGAGACCCACTTTACCCCTCGATCTCTCCCGAAGCTCCCCACCTACCTGTTCACTCAGTGGTTTCATGGTCTCTCCCCAATCAGTAAATCTCGGGGTGTGGCTATTGCTATCCACAGAGCGTGTCCCTTTCAGCCTATAGATCACTTGGTGGACCCCCACGACCGCTACGTGTTCCTGAAGGGCACGATCATGGGTAAAATGTACACGTTTGCTTCTGTTTATGCCCCTAACACAGGTCAGCTTACTTTTATTGACGCGACACTTGAGCGCCTGGCTTCGTTCGGGGAGGGCTCCCTGGTCGTTGGCGGCGATTTCAATGTCTGCTCAGATCCCCTCCTGGATACCTCTCATGGTCGCTCCTCCCACTCATTCTCCTTCCTAAAACACTACCGCAAGACTCTTCAGTCCCATCTCCTTGTAGACTCCTGGCGCATACTACATCCCCAGGAAAAAGACTTTAGTTATTTCTCTCCTCTACATGAGGTGTATATAAGGATTAATGTCATTTACATTGATCATCCAATCCTGGAGTTTCTCCTGCGGTCGTCCGTTGGTAATATCACAATTTCGGATCATGCTCCAGTCGTGATGGAGCTTACCCTGCCCTCTGGCTCCTCTAGGTCCTGGACCTGGAGACTGAACAAAAACTTGTTGGATGATTCGCAGGTGGTCTCCAGGGTCTCGGAGGTATTGCGGTGTCACTTCGCGGAGAATGCATCTGAGGACCTGAGTGGGGGACTGATATGGGAAGCGCATAAAGCGGTGGTGCGAGGAGAGCTCATTTCCCTGGGGGCTAAGCTTAAAAGGGAGCGTCAAGCCCTTCCGGCGGCTCGGTTTTTAAGCCCTCGGAGATCGCTGACCAGTTTCGCAATTATTATGCGGTCCTTTATGACCTATCCGGTTCCACCACGGCGGACTCCCAAACTGCTTAGTTGACGGCCATCAGAGACTACCTCTCTGACCATGTCTTCCCCTCCTTGTCCACAGACCAGCGCTCTGACCTAGACGCTCCCATTACGCTGGACGAACTGGAACGCACTATACTCTCCCTGCCTAATGGCAAAAGCCCTGGCCCTGACGGCTACACAAAGACCTATTACAAAACGTTCCTTCCTCTTCTACAAAAACCCATGTGTGACTATTTCAACTCGCTGGCCGCAGACGGGGAGATACCCTCGGAAGCCTTAATGGCTCATATCACGGTGATTCCGAAGGCCAACAAAGATCCCACAGCTCCACAAATATACCGTCCCATTTCATTGCTTAATGTGGATATCAAACTTCTGGCAAACCGCCTGAAACACCTTATGCCCCAGGTTATCTATCTAGATCAGACTGGTTTCATTCCCGGCAGGGAGGCTCGAGATAATGCCATTCGGGCGATACAGTTAATCTATTGGGCTACTATCCATCCCGACTCACCGCCTTACCCGATCCTGTCGACCGACGCCGAAAAGGCGTTTGATCGGGTGGATTGGACTTATTTGCGGAGTGTTTTGGAGTCGCTGGGACTGGGTCCACACATGTTGACCTGGATCATGGCACTGTACAGAGACCCTAGTGCTAGAGTCCGTGTTAATGGGTGTCTTTCCACCGGGTTCCGGATCCGCAACGGTACCAGACAGGGATGCCCTCTTTCGCCCCTTCTTTTCGCCCTGGTCCTGGAGCCCTTTCTGGCTAAGGTCAGGGCGAATTGTGATATCAGAGGCGTGCGATTCGGAACGATGGAACATAAGCTCTCGGTTTATGCTGATGACATCCTGTTCCATCTTACCGACCCCCCCCCCCCCCCTGCTTTCTTTACTGGTTCTGATGCGAGAGCTTGAGTGATTTAGCCATGTCTCCAATTTTAAGATCAATCTTGGCAAATCCGAGATTCTCCCCGTCTGTGTGCCCGCGCCCTTGTCTGGATCCCTGCAGGCTGGCCTCCCTTTCAAGTGGACTGAGTCCTCCCTGACGTACCTCGGCATACAGCTTACGGCCTCTTTTGATGCACTTTATGTGGCCAACTACCCCCGCCTCTTAGCAGACATCAAACAGGACCTCCTGCATTGGACCAAGATGGCCTTTACTTGGTTGGGGAGGGTTAACATTATTAAGATGAATGTTCTCCCCAGGGTGCTGTTCTACCTCCACATGCTGCCTATCCCTTTGACTCGTAGTTTCTTCCGCCTTTTGGATGGCCTGATTACGGGCTTTGTCTGGAATGGTAAATGCCCCCGCATTGCCCTGGCTACCCTGAAGCGCCCTAAGCACTTGGGAGGCCTCGGCCTTCCAGACGTTCAGCGCTATTATCGCGCTATTGTCCTTGAACGCATCCTCAACTGGAGCTTCCATACCCACTCTAAACTCTGGGTCCCTCTCGAAAAGTTTATGGCGGGCAGGAATCTCTCTCCTATGCATCTTGGCTTTCTCGGGAATACCAGGGGCTGTCAGACAATGTCTCTCCCCTCACGGTCCACCCGTTGACAGTATGGGACCGTGTGAACAAGCTCCTGGATCTGGCACCCCCTGTGTCCCCATTGCCCCCTCTGGGGGGCTACCTTTTGTTCCCCCCTGGGGAACAGATGGCCTTTTTTGACCCATGGGTGGACGATGGCAACGCCAGTTGCAGGAAACTGATGGAGCGCGGTAAGATCCTGCCACACGACATCTTGAAGGCACGTTACGGTGGTCCCCTATGAATTTTTGGAAGTATAGGCAGCTCCACCACTTCTTTGCCGTTCATGGACCGGAAATCCGCCCCCAGGCCTCACTTAAACCCTTTGAACCTTTGTTTATCCAGGACGATCCCATCCCTCATATGGTCTCTGAGTTGTACCAATTACTAGGTGCTGCATCCTCCGCTTCTGCGCCCATATGTACTCGGCTGTGGGAGCAGGACCTGGGAATACAGCTTACTGATGCCCAGCTTTCTTGTCTCTACCAATTGACTCACTCGAGCTCAGCAGACTCTAAGATGCAAGAAACAAATTACAGGCTCCTGACGCGCTGTTACCGGGTACCAGCGGACTTGGCCCGCATCTATCCCTCGGCCTCCTGTGCATGTTGGCGGAACTGTGGAGGTGTCGATACCCTGCTTCATCTGTGGTGGGAGTGTCCGATGATCGCCCCCTTCCGGGACAGGTCAAAACTATCCTGGACCTGGACGTGCCTTTTAACCCCCCTCCATTTCCTCCTGCACGTGCCCTGCATGCCGCTCAGCCGCTGTAGACGTAGCTTGCTACCCCATCTCTTTAACGCTGCGAGGAGATTGATCCCGATTTTTTGGAAGCGGCCGCAGGTTCCGGGTAGGACGGAGTGGCGGCGGATGGTGAACACTATCAGAGATGCAGAGGACTGGGTCGCTAGATGTCGAGGGACAAGGGAGCGCAATGACGAG
Organism: Pelophylax lessonae; assembly: GCF_965119305.1. NCBI lineage: Eukaryota > Metazoa > Chordata > Amphibia > Anura > Ranidae > Pelophylax > Pelophylax lessonae. The sequence goes on along the minus strand of NW_028120042.1, from coordinate 15,611 downwards.
AGATGGAGACCGTGGACCGATCACTCGGGTGACTCGGCTGTGGTTTCCTCAAGCCTTGATCATGCCCTGCTAGTGCTGGCCGATCCGTCCCTAGCAGCCCTTCCCCGGCCCGGCCCTTAAACCCCTTTCCGTAGGATGTTCTTGCTTTTCAGGTGGAGAAGAGGACCACGTGGGGGCGAGGCGCTGGCGGTGCTCCAGATTCCGGCAGGTACGATCTTCTTCCCCCCTTCTTTTTTCTCCTTCCCTAGATCTCCCTCTTCCCTCTCTCTCTCCCTATCTTCTTCGTCTTGTTTCCTCCCCTTGGTATCCCTATCTCTGAACTCTTCTATTTGTTCTTTCTCCCTACTTGCTGCCCAATCTACCTCGCGTGGGTGTTTTGGGTGGTCTGCCGGCTCTAGTCAAGTTGTTTCTCCCTTTCCTTAGGCCCCTCCGATCCTGGAGCCGGCCTAAGGGTGGTGCGGCTCTTCCGTGTGGTCCCCCTTTGTTACTGGGTACCCCCACTACCCGTTTGTGGTGGTGGGGGGTGCAAGGGGGGGGCGCCGGTTGGGGGCGCCAAACTGGGGGTGGTCTGATGGAGGCTATTGCCCCCCTCCCCCCTGCAGTGTGCCCCAGCCTAGGGCTCCCCCGGGCTGTGTTTCACATCCCCTGGGACTTACGGCGTCCGAAGTTTACTGTGGCGCGTAGCACCCGGCAGGCCGCCCTTTACTTTCATTGAATGCTGGTTTTTGCACTATATTGTGTTGATAATTGCTCCTCCTTTTTCACTGTGTTATGTTCCACGATGCACTTTTATGCCCTCCTGGGGTGTGGCACTATTTGGCCAACATCCCTCGCCTCCACTTTTGTTTGTCGTTATCGTCTCATTCTTCTCTGTACTCATGTTAAAATAAATAAAGATTCATTAAAAAAAAAGTGAGGTTCAGATATATAAACTCAAGAATAAACCCATTTTTTTTTTTTTTTTGCTCTACAGAAATGAAGCACCTGGTTTGGATAGTCAGCCAGTTGAAGTTGTCTCAATGGAACCTCAAAGTAAAATTAGACGTTCCAACAGGATCCAGAGTAAGTAGTGTGTGTGTGTGTGTGTGTGTGTGTGTGTGTGCAGAACACAAGGAGGGGGGAGGGGGGGGAGCGGAAGGGGGTGGTTGCCCTGGGCAGTAAAAGCTATTAGAGGGAGGGGGATGCAGTGCAGTGTACTTCTAAAGAGTGGCTGGACAACTGTGTATGATTGATCCAGCCACTAGTTGCTGTACCTCTTGCAACGATATGCCGAGTGCGCTCATGCACCCTGCACAAGCCTTAGAGCAGACCAGCCTTTCATTGCAGATCACAGCCAGATGGAGACGCTGCGCTGACACAACCCCCCCACAGACAGGAGAGGAGACAGAGCTGCTCCACCCTTCTCTCCTCTCTCTCTCTCTCTCTCTCTCTCTCTCTCTCTCTCTCTCTCTCCCCTCTCTCTCTCTCCCCTCTCTCTCTCTCCCCTCTCTCTCTCTCCTCTCTCTCTCCCCTCTCTCTCTCTCCCCTCTCTCTCTCTCCCCTCTCTCTCTCTCCCCTCTCTCTCTCTCTCTCTCCCCTCTCTCTCTCTCTCTCTCTCTCTCTCTCTCCCTCTCTCTCTCTCTCCCCTTTCTCTGTCTCCCCTAGGCAGGAAAGATTGAGATAAAAAAAAAAAGAGATCACGTCAGTATTTACAACCGCCAGGCTGGACGTGACCTAATGTCTCGGCCGGGCCTCCAAGAGCCATAGAGACTGCCGGGGACCATCTGGTCCTCGGTATTCTCTATGGTGAACTTCTGCTTCCAGCGGATTCCTTCTCTGGCTCCCCCGATCGCACAAGCAAGCCAGTAGAAGCCTGTAAGAACGCTGAACTGGGGGGTGGGGCACAGTTTTCCATCTTCACCCTGGGCACCATATGACCTTGTTCCAGCACTGTGTGTGTAGTCAGGATCCGAGGGGTAAGTGATTCAATCATCCATTCTAAAATCTGCTTTAGTTGGCAAAACAGAAAATAATGGCAGGCTGTCTTTATGGCAGCTCAAACCACCACAAGGAACTCCCCATCAATACCACACAGTATTTTAGGGTTAACTTTCAGTGTTCTAGGTACAGTAGAAGCAATAACTAAATTATATTTTACAGGCCAGCTCACCCAGCAGGATCAAGTCAGATTAAGGAGGCTTCCTTCCAGAAGATGGGGTAGGTGGTTCAATCATCCATTCTAAAATCTGCTTTAGTTAGCGAAACCTAAAATAATGGCAGGCTGTCTTTATGGCAGCTCAAACCACCACAAGGAACTCCCCATCAATACCACACAGTATTTTAGGGTTAACTTTCAGTGTTCTAGGTACAGTAGATGCAATAACTAAATTCTATTTTACAGGCCAGCTCACCCAGCAGGATCAAGTCAGATTAAGGAGGCTTCCATCCAGAAGATGGGGTAGGTGATTCAATCATCCATTCTAAAATCTGCTTTAGTTAGCAAAACCGAACATAGCGGCAGGCTGTCTTTATGGCAGCTCAAACCACCACAAGGAACTCCCCATCAATACCACACAGTATTTTAGGGTTAACTTTCAGTGTTCTAGGTACAGTAGATCCAATAACTAAATTCTATTTTACAGGTCAGCTCACCCAGCAGGATCAAGTCAGATTAAGGAGGCTTCCATCCAGAAGATGGGGTAGGTGATTCAATCATCCATTCTAAAATCTGCTTTAGTTAGCAAAACAGAAGATAGCGGCAGGCTGTCTTTATGGCAGCTCAAACCACCACAAGCAACTCCCCATCAATACCACACAGTATTTTAGGGTTAACTTTCAGTGTTCTAGGTACAGTATATCCAATAACTAAATTCTATTTTACAGGTCAGCTCACCCAGCAGGATCAAGTCAGATTAAGGAGGCTTCCATCCAGAATCCAGGTATCCTTACCACTGATAGCAAAACACTGAAAGGGAAGGAAGTACCTGCCCTCTCCTAAGCCTACACACACGCATGCACACGCACACACTTTGTAACAGGCCCGGACTGGGACAAAAAATAGGCCCGGTCGTTTTGGACTGAGCTGCCCAGGGGGGGTGGGGGTGGGGCGTGTGATGTTTGTCGGGATGGTTGATGACAGGATTTAATGTTCCAGGATGTGTGGATTCGATTACGGTACCTTTTTTAGTTTAATATGACAGACTGGGTCCAATTTAGATCAGAGCTGCCATATGATGCTGTTTTTTTTTTTGTCTTACTTTAAATCCTGTTTTGATGGTTGAGTCCTAAAAATAGTATAGAGCAGCACAAGATGAGGGTTACTCTAATCAAGGGGTAGAAAACCTTTTTGGGCACAGTGTGCCGAAAAATGTTTTCAAAGAAATTGGGAGTGCCAGATACATAAAAAAACAACTGTCAACTTCATATAAAGTAACTGCTGTAAACCGCTTCAATAATAGTAAGAAATCAAATGAGCTTTGCACCTTCACAAATCAGATCAGCCCCAATTCCTGCACCTTCACACATCAGATCACCCCAATTCCTGCACCATCACACCTCAGATCAGCCCCAATTCCTGCACCATCACACCTCAGATCAGCCCCAATTCCTGCACCATCACACCTCAGATCAGCCCCAATTCCTGCACCATCACACCTCAGATCAGCCCCAATTCCTGCACCATCACACCTCAGATCAGCCCCAATTCCTGCACCTTCACACCTCAGATCAGCCCCAATTCCTGCACCTTCACACCTCAGATCAGCCCCTGGTAGGCTGGCACTGGCAGCAACAATTTTATTCAAATCAGAATTTCTTCTGCAAATAGCCTGGCAGCAAATATTTTATTCAAATAAGGATTTCTTCTGCAAATAGGCGGGCACTGGCAGGCATAGTTCTAGTCTAGTACTATGCCTGGCATCCTTATTTGAATTAAATTGTTGCTGCCAGTGCCGGCCTATCTGCAAAAGAAATCCCTAAGTAGAAATCACTCCTCTCTCCAGTCCCCCACTTACCTTGGGTGTGCTGTGCGGTGTGGCTGCAGAGAGTCCCCGCTGGACATAGTACAGGAGATGGTCAGAGACCGCAAACATGATACAAGAGATGGTCAGAGACTACAGACATGATACAGAAGATAGTCAGAGACTGAGGACATGATACAGGAGATGGTCAGAGATTGAGGACACGATACAGGAGATGGTCAGAGACTGAGGACACGATACAGGAGATGGTCAGAGACTGAGGACATGATACAGGAGATGGTCAGAGACTGATGACATGATACAGGAGATGGTCAGAGTCTGCAGACATGATACAGGAGATGGTCAGAGACTACAGACATGATACAGAAGATAGTCAGAGACTGAGGACACGATACAGGAGATGGTCAGAGACTGAGGACACGATACAGGAGATGGTCAGAGACTAAAGACACGATACAGGAGATGGTCAGAGACTGAGGACATGATATACAGGAGATGGTCAGAGACTGAGGACATGATACAGGAGATGGTCAGAGACTGAGGACATGATACAGGAGATGGTCAGCGTCTGCAGACATGATACAGGAGATGGTCAGAGACTACAGACATGATACAGAAGATAGTCAGAGACTGAGGACACGATACAGGAGATGGTCAGAGACTGAGGACATGATACAGGAGATGATCAGAGACTGAGGACATGATACAGGAGATGATCAGAGACTGAGGACATGATACAGGAGATGGTCAGAGACTGAGGACATGATACAGGAGATGGTCAGAGTCTGCAGACATGATACAGGAGATGGTCAGAGTCTGCAGACATGATACAGGAGACTGGCAAAGACTGCAGACATAGTACAGGAGATGGTTAAGAGAAGTTCAGAGACTGCAGACATGATAGAAGGACACTAGGGGGGACGGAGAGCACAGGGAAAGGAGAATGCACTGGAGGAGCTGAAGGGCAAGGGGGGGGACTGGAGAGAATTAAGGGGGAGGGAGGTTGGAAAGCATTGCAGGGGGCTTGGAAGGCGCACGGTGTGGATAACACAGGGGGGGGAGCAGGGAAAACCAGGGGGATGGAGAGCATGGGGGAGGGGGGTGGGACTGGAAATCACTTAGGGGGGAGCCAGGGAGCACTGGGGGAGACAGAGAGCACTGGGGGAGCCAGAGAGCATAGGGGGAGATGAAAAGCACTGTGGGGACTTGAAGAGCACGGAGGGGGGGGGTGCTAAGGAGCACGGGGGGGGGTAAAGAGCACGGGGGTTAAGAGCACTGGGGGGCAATAAAAGAAGTTGTATAGGAGGGGAATGGGACAGCTGCATATAGATAAATTGATATTTCCATATTTCTCCTGCAGCTGCAGAGTGCCTGCAGAAGGGAGGAGGAGAATCAGTCACCCAGCGGTCGCAGGGGCCGGAATAGGGAAACATCAAATCCTCTATATGCAGCCGCCCCATCCCCCTCCTATTCAGTACACACGGGGCTGCACAAGTGCACAGCACTGCAGGCACTTACCTTCTCCCCGCTGCCGCCCCCCCGCGAGCAGCCCGGACTGAAGGAGCTGCCACATCTGCAGCTGCTTCACACAAAGATGCGGGCTGGACTGGGCTGGCCGCACTGGGCAGGACACCGGCCTGACACCCCTTGACGTGAAGAAGCGGGAACATTTGAATTGTCCGGCTCCGCAGCCAATCAGCCTTCTGCTTAGGGCCCCCCTGAGCAGAAAGCTGCTTGGCCACAGAGCCGGCCGCAGTGAGGGAACTTCAGAGCCGCAGCCCACTGGGAATATGCCCAGTCTGCCCTATGGCCAATCTGGGCCCGCTTTGTAATCATATTCTCTATAAACCAACATGTTCACTGTACTAGAAACCGATTAGGTACCAAATACACTTGCAGAGTCACGTGTTGAAAAGGAGATAGTACTTGGCTGTCAGACCATAGGAACTTGCATAATTAATCTCGCCTATTTATCAGATTATAGAGTCTACTCAATATAGAGAATTACAGGGAATTAAAAAGGGAATTTCAAACTTAAGGCCACAGTAACAGAGTTGGAATAAGTCTCCCATTCAGCTGCACTACTTCTGTGTAACATTTACGGGCAGCCCGATTAACAGGCGCTTCCAGGGACAATATAAATGACCTGGGACAGGCTCCTATTTGCAGGGACTGTCCCAGGAAAAAAGGGACAGTTAGCAAGTATGGTATTTGTCATTCTCTTATACTATTTCCCTTCAGTTAGTCCTAGGTCTCATTTCCTATCACTGATTAAAATCCCTAGGACAGAGTTGAGTAAAGCCTCACTGTCACACTTGGCCCAAACACAGGTGGTGAGACTCTATAGCTGGCTACTGTGTTCTTCACCTATAGCAGCCCCCTTTCCCATAAGGCAATCAGACCTAACAGTACTCAGTTGCCCCCAGGTCTTATACACAATGCTATAGTGTCTGGCCACCACGTCAGTGTAAAGTGAGCAATTCAAACAGGTACTTGCAATTGGCAGACAGGTAGAGGAGTGGCTCTATGACAGCCCAGGTAAAAGGGATGCATAGTTCAGAGAATAGTCCGCTATCCGGTCCGAGGTCATACGCAGGGAAATCCAAAATAGCATGACAGACAGGGCATTTGATCAGACATTGTCACAAGCATGCCCCTTAAGGTTTGTCTGGCTTATAACAGGTTCAGTTTTCAACCAGAGACTGGCCACATTATTCACCTTGCAGGTGGACAGACAAGATAGGGAGAATGCCATAGGCAAAACCAGGATGTTGGCATAAGGAGCAGGAGTGCTAGATGTTCCTGACCCTCACTAAGCTGAACAAAAACTACTATTGAAACAGGAGACATGGTTTGCATGCAGTTTAATTCAATGATTTTGCCTCCTATAGCTAACAAAGTATTTAACTTTATTTTTCTCCTCCCACAGGTTTAAAGAAAAAGAACCTGAACACCTTTTCACCTTTTCCCATCTACAGTTCAAAATGTGCAAATTAAAACTTGGATAGAAGCAAGTGTTGTGGTCAAGGCTAAAAAAAAAAACATAAAATAAAATTGTACAATTAAATTGTTTTTGTTATACATGCAGACATTTAAAGTTAATCTAATAAATAATAATAATAATAATAAAAAAAAAATGATGAAACTATTTTTGGTAATGCTTCTTGAACTCATTCATGTCTGGCTGTGCTTTTAATATTTTCGAGTAAAAAAATTATATTGGAACTTTCCTGTGGGTGTTGCCCAATTCAGGCAAGCATTGGCACCAGTGTTAGTAACATGATAAATGCCCACATTTGGGAAATGATTTGTCATTTAAATGGGCAGAGTGTGATGGAGAACTGAGACTAGTTTCCCATCATGTCTGCAGAGGGCATGTTTGAAAGCCGACATTGGGCTGAACAATGGTTTGGGATCCATTTATTGCTGTGTCTGGCCAAAAAGCAAAGTAGAACTGAAGGGGAACTAATCTCTCATGTCCCCATCAGGCTGCACACACACCACAGAACCAAAGTTATTGTCTGCAAGCATGCTCAGTTCTGTTTGTATACATTTAACATTCTGCATATGAGAGACTTGTGGAGTTTCATTGCAACTACATATAAATCTTGTAGGGTAAAATTGGAGATGGAAACTTGGACCAGAAATTTTACACAAAAAAACAAAAAAAAAACTTTTCTGCAGGCTCCACTTAGTAGTTACTGTGAATATATTGTCTAATACTTTTTCTTTTTTTTTTTTATAGCTCATATTCTCAAGGCAATGGAAATATCATGTGGCATAGAAATATATCATGTGGCATTTCTCTGCACTAATCACATTGTATAAAAAATTGTATTCATTGCAATGGAAAACTGCAGCATGCTCATAGGATTTCATTTGGGTTTGCTAATTTTCAATAGTCTTCATGAGAGCTCATTCTGCAGACAATGTGGGCTTTTTTGCCATTGGTTTTCAACTACATAATCAAATAAATTGTGTATTCATAGTAATAGCAACCTAAAACGGTGGGCAGACGAGTTCATTTTAGTTTTATTTGCCCAAAAAGAGCACAGAACTGGCTTGGCACCTCCTGAGTTCCCACCGGCTGCAAGTCCCACAAAACCCCCTCAGCAACGGAGAGCTCGTCGAGGAGACTGATGACCCACCTGCTTGGATTTGTCTCGGCAAGTACCACCATCACTCACTCCACCTGCATTGGTTCCCCCTTTGCATCCTTTCTGTCCACCAAACTTGCTGCCCATTCTCTCTCCGCCTGGACATTTCACTTGCTTGACATACTGCCCCCCATACAGATCTGGGCTGGACGTCTTCTGCACCACTTCAATTGGTTACATTCATACCTCTACTGGACGGTCCTGACTCGCCTCAGTCTGCCCTGCTATGCCCCCCATTCCAGTTAAGCTGCCCACCTGGGGTTTGGGCGCAGATGACGGCCCACCCTGGACTGCTGTTGACATCCCCACCTCCACCTCCTGGAGCTGAACTTTTGACTTCGGAAGCCTACCCCTTTGACCCTACCTGTGCTTCCCCTGTGGACTTCATGCTCACCTTGTATGCTGGCCTGTGGGTATCTCGCCCAGGTTGAGACCCCCCTTGACTCTTTTTTTTTTTCCTATTTGGAGCCCTGCCGGGTTAGGCAGCGGCTGCACCTTCCCGCCCCTCTTCCCCCCCCCCCCTTTTATTTTTTGTGGGGGAGATGGGTGATGGTAGGTCGATTGATATACACCCACAAGCTAACTCCTTACCTGCTACCGCCCCTGCAGCCATTGCCATCCGGAAAGCCCGGGCCCGGGTCCTCAAGTCACTCACTTGCCTGCCCAGGGTCCCCTTTATGGTGGCAAAGTGGTTCGTATTATTACTGCTGGGCATGGGGTTATGTGTGATGCTTATTGGGGTGGGGGGCGTGGTTGCGGGTCCCCTCGACTACCATTTGAGGGGGGTTATTGCTGTATGCTGGGCCTGCTCGCCGGGTAGACGCTGACCCTGTGGTGTCTTTGGCCCCCCAGGTCGGTTCTCTCCCCGGGAAGCCCCGGTCCAGACTTGAACAATTATAATATGCTTCATGGTTGTGTACTTTCTTTTATTATTGTTGATAGTTACATGTCCTCGAAGACTCCGCCCTTTTCTGCGCCAAAATTTCACCGAGGGTGGCGGACTCCCTCTTAATTCATTGCAGTTTCAAGGCTCTCAGAGTTGGCTAAATGGTATTTCCTTGAATTCCATCCTGTAGTACCTACCTCCCCGTATGACCTTAGGCGGTCCCGTGTCCACTCTACACTTTATGCCCTGTCTCAATGGACCGCCCAGGAGCCCCAGGCCCAGATCCTCTGGTGCAAGGGACCCCTGGAAATCCTCCAGTCTGGGCCAACACTCATTGACATACCTCCCTAATTCTTTACCAGCAGTCCCTCATTCTCAGTCCGTAGGTGGGGCGCACCGTTGGTTGTTTGACTCTCTACCACCGGTACCCGTACATTCTGGGTGCACTCCCGGCTAGGACTACTCCAACCTCCACAGTGTTTACTAGTATAGCACTCCCTAATCCGTCTGCCTTATACACATCTCCAAACGACCTTTTTCCTTACCGGATCCTCGCTTGACAGGTAGGCAGGACCTCCTGCCACCAGATCGTCCCTCTACCCCACTCCTCCATCCCCACCTTCCCTCCTATTTTTTTTTTTTTTCTTTTTCTCTCCCCTCCCTCTTTTCCTTCTCTCCTTCTTTGTACACTACTGTGTCGTCTCATCTACTGACGCACAAGGTGCATTCCCCCAGCATGAGCGCCACTGGACCATCCCTGAAAATAATCTCACTTAACGTTAGAGGTTTAAACGTTCCCGAACGCAGATCCAAGCTCTTACTCTCTACTCGACAGGCTAAGGCGGAGGTGGTGTTTATACAAGAAACCCACTTCAGCTCAGATACTACGCCTCGTCTGTACGATCGCTACTTCCCGACTGTTTACCACTCCACCTCAAGCGTCTCCAAATCAAAAGGGGTATCTATCCTCTTCTCCAAAAATTGCCCATAGATTCTCCACGACTCCCTCGCCGACCCTAACGGGAGGTATTTATTCGTTAAGGGCTCCATCCGAGGTCAATCTTTCACCTTTGCAAACATTTACGCCCCCAATAAACAACTGGTCCCCTTTTTTCGGGAAACGTTCCTTCTTCTGACCGAATTTCAATCAGGAACCCTGGTGGTGGGTGGGGACTTCAATGTTGCCCTCACTCCCCTCCTTGATGTCTCTTCGGGCTCTTCCTCCCTACCCTACTCAGCCTTGCGTTCAATTAAAACCCTACTTAAAGATCTCTTGTTACACGATGCCTGGAGGACGCTGCACCCAGACACAAAGGACTTTACCTACTTCTCACACCCACACAACAAATACACAAGGATAGACCGCTGCCTGACCTGGAGTTTGTTTTGGAGCTGACTTCTGCCCTGTGGGACTATTTTGCCCATAATGACACACCAGATATGACCCCCGCCACTTGGGGGCGGCACATAAGTGTGCTATTAGGGGTGTATTTATTGCCGAATCGCAAAATAGGCCCTGGTCTTTGAGCAGGAAAATCCTCCGGGGCTTAAGTGGTTAAAGTGGCTTGTGGTTAGGATTTACTGTAGTAATGTCACTGGTACCCCCAAAAGTGTCAAAAATGTCAGTCAAGGGTCCGATCTGTCCGCCGCAAAATCGCAGATCGCCGCCATTACTAGTTAACCACTTGCTGACTGCCGCAAGAACATATACTGCGGCGGTCAGCCCCGTGCAGGCAAAGTGACGTATAGGTACGTCACTTGCCTGCGAGCCAATAGGGGGCGCGCTCCCGCCCCTGCTCGCTCACTGGGATCCCCGCGCATGTGACCGAAAGACCCGATGTCCGCCGGTCACTCGCGATCGTCGGTTACAGCGGGAGAAAGGTAGGCGGCTAATGTAAACAAAGCCACCTGTCATTCTCCCCTGTGTAAGTGCAGAGATCATACGGTCCTGCTATGCATGATCGTATATCTCTGTAGTTACACAAGCAGCCACATCCCTACACAGTTATAAGCACACCCCTAGGGACACACTTAACCCCTCCTTCTCCAATATAGTTAACCCCTTCCCCGCCAGTGTCATTTTTACAGTAACGGTGCATATGTACAGAACTGATTACTGTAGTAATATCACTGGTACCCCCAAAAGTGTCAAAAATGTCAGTCAAGGGTTCCGATCTGTCCGCCGCAATGTCGCAGTCCCGCAAAAAAAAAAAAAAAAAAACGCAGATCGCTGCCATTACTCGTTAAAAAAATAAATAAATAAAAATGACAAAAATCATTCCCTTAGTTAGTAAACGCAATAACTTTTGCGCAAACCAATCAAAATAAGCTCATTGCAATTTTTTTTTACCAATGTAAATGTAATGTTTTTTCATATGTAGCAGCAAAAAAATTGGCCTAAAATGTTACAAAGTATTGATTTTTACATTTTTTTGGGGAATTTCATGTGAAAAAATGTGAAAAATAGTTATTTTTGAAAAATTCTCACTCTTTTTTTGTTTATAGCGCATGATCAAAAAATCCCACAGGTGATCAGATACCACCAAAAGAAAAAAGGACGTCAATTTCATTTTGGTACAGCGTCGCACAACCGCCCAATTGTCAGTTAAAGTCACGCACTTCCCTTAGTTAGTAAATGCAATAACTTTTGTGCAAAGCAATCAAGATACGCTTATTGCAATTTTTTTTTTACCAAAAATATGTAGCAGAAAACAAATTGGCCTAAAATGTTAAAAAAAATCAGATTTTTACATTTTTCGCACGACCGCCCAATTTTCCGTTAAAATCACGCAGTGCCGAAACGCAAAATAGTCCCTGGTCAGGAAGGGGGTAAAATCTTCCGGGGCTTAAGTGGTTAAAAAAAAAAACCAATAAAAATGACATAAATCTTTCCCGTAGTTAGTAAACGCAATAACTTTTGTGCAAACCAATCAAGATACGCTTATTGCGATTTTTTTTCACCAAAAATATGTAGCAGAAAACAAATTGGCCTAAAATGTTAAGAAAATTTGATTTTTACATTTTTTTGGGGGGGGGGGTTTCATATAAAAAAAATTTTGAAAAATATTGTTATTCTTTCAAAATTGTCGCTATTTTTTTGTTTATAGCGCAAAAAGTAAAAATTGCACAGGTGATCAAATACCACAAAAAGAAAACTCTGTTTGTGGGAGAAAAAGGACATCAATTTCATTTGGGTACAGCTTCGAACGACCGCGCAATTGTCCATTAAAGTCACGCAGTGCTGAATCGCAAAATAGACCCTGGTCTTTGGGCAGGAAAATCCTCCGGGGCTTAAGTGGTTAAAGTGGCTTGTTGTGGAGCTTTAATCTCAAATATTGAGAAATGCCTTTTATTTTTTCCACATTACATTCCCCCCTCCACATTACATGTGTCTAATGAAAATGGTCTATATTTGTAGGGGGGAGGGTTTGTTACCCTATTTTTTTCAGCATAGTTCAGAAAAGCATTTGCACCCATGTTGGTAACTTAGAGGCTGTGTGGCCAGCCTGCAGCCTCTGTGTGCACCTGTTTTAGTGACTGGTTCGTTAGTGAGCCCAAAAAAAAAAAAAAATTCAACTGTACCTATGAAGTTTAAAGTATCTGCCCCTCCCACTCAGAATAAAAAGTGCATCATAGCCCACAGTTTGCACATAAGCCATAGCCTTTTTGTATGTCCTGCAGTCATGGAGAAGATTACACGTCGTGTGTAAGTATGAGAGGAATTATATTTATTTATGTAGCCTGAGCCATAGTGGCTGGGTTGCGTGTGTTTTACCTGTTGATTTAATAATATTTTTTAAACCAATATCAAACCGCTGTTGCCAATCTTTTCCAAAACTGTCTGTTTCTTTATTAGAATTTTTAAAGTAATATAAATATTTTTCTGCCCACTGTCCCATGAACTCATGTTGGTTTGTGTTCCTTAGTTTATTGTAGGTCCATATAATGTGTGCTAACTTAACATAGCTTGGCTGTTTAATTCATATATATTTTTTTTTTTTTTTTTAATATCTAGCATCAACAATTGTTTAGCTGTTTTTAACAATGAGATTAAAGTAGCTTGTGGTTAAGATATTCTTTTAGCTTTAATCTCAAATATTGAGAAATGCCTTTTATTTTTTCCTCATTACAGGTGTGTAATGATATATATATATATATATATATATATATATATATTTTTTTTTTTTTTTTTTATTCCCCCCTCCACATTACATGTGTCTAATGAAAATGGTCTATATTTGTAGGGGGGAGGGTTTGTTACCCTATTTTTTTCAGCATAGTTCAGAAAAGCATTTGCACCCATGTTGGTAACTTAGAGGCTGTGTGGCCAGCCTGTAGCCTCTGTGTGCACCTGTTTTAGTGACTGGTTCGTTAGTGAGCCCAAAAAAAAAAAAAAAAAATTCAACTGTACCTATGAAGTTTAAAGTATCTGCCCCTCCCACTCAGAATAAAAAGTGCATCATAGCCCACAGTTTGCACATAAGCCATAGCCTTTTTGCATGTCCTGCAGTCATGGAGAAGATTACACGTCGTGTGTAAGTATGAGAGGAATTATATTTATTTATGTAGCCTGAGCCATAGTGGCTGGGTTGCGTGTGTTTTACTTGTTGATTTAATAATATTTTTTAAACCAATATCAAACCGCTGTTGCCAATCTTTTCCAAAACTGTCTGTTTCTTTATTAGAATTTTTAAAGTAATATAAATATTTTTCTGCCCACTGTCCCATGAACTCATGTTGGTTTGTGTTCCTTAGTTTATAGTAGGTCCATATAATGTGTGCTAACTTAACATAGCTTGGCTGTTTAATTCATATATATTTTTTTTTTTTTTTAATATCTAGCATCAACAATTGTTTAGCTGTTTTTAACAATGAGATTAAAGTAGCTTGTGGTTAAGATATTCTTTTAGCTTTAATCTCAAATATTGAGAAATGCCTTTTATTTTTTCCTCATTACAGGTGTGTAATGATATATTTTTTTTTATTCCCCCCTCCACATTACATGTGTCTAATGAAAATGGTCTATATTTGTAGGGGGGAGGGTTTGTTACCCTATTTTTTTCAGCATAGTTCAGAAAAGCATTTGCACCCATGTTGGTAACTTAGAGGCTGTGTGGCCAGCCTGCAGCCTCTGTGTGCACCTGTTTTAGTGACTGGTTCGTTAGTGAGCCCAAAAAAAAAAAAAATTCAACTGTACCTATGAAGTTTAAAGTATCTGCCCCTCCCACTCAGAATAAAAAGTGCATCATAGCCCACAGTTTGCACATAAGCCATAGCCTTTTTGTATGTCCTGCAGTCATGGAGAAGATTACACGTCGTGTGTAAGTATGAGAGGAATTATATTTATTTATGTAGCCTGAGCCATAGTGGCTGGGTTGCGTGTGTTTTACCTGTTGATTTAATAATATTTTTTAAACCAATATCAAACCGCTGTTGCCAATCTTTTCCAAAACTGTCTGTTTCTTTATTAGAATTTTTAAAGTAATATAAATATTTTTCTGCCCACTGTCCCATGAACTCATGTTGGTTTGTGTTCCTTAGTTTATTGTAGGTCCATATAATGTGTGCTAACTTAACATAGCTTGGCTGTGTAATTCATATATTTGTTTTTAATATCTAGCATCAACAATTGTTTAGCTGTTTTCAACAATTAGATGAAAGTAGCTTGTGGTTAAGATTTTATTTTGGCTTTAATCTCAAATATTGAGAAATGCCTCCCCCCCACACACATTACAGGTGTGTAATGAAAAATGTCTTTGTATTTGCAGGGGGGGGGGGGGTATGCACCTTTGTTCACCTTTAATCTAATGCAGTGTTTCTTAACACTGGTCCTCATGGCACACTAACAGGCCATATTTTAAGGATTAGCATAGGGTAATGCAGACTAGACCACTGCAATCACTGAGCAGCAAATTATATCACCTGTGATTAATTTCATTTTTCCTGCACACCTGGCCAGAGTTAAGAAACCCTGAACTAATGGCAGGTTAAAGCTGGATACACCCTATCCAACTTTTGTGGTTAGATTTCCTTCAGATTTACCTTTTCTATGTAGTGCAAGGGCCTGCCAGATTGCATGCAAATTGAAAGCGTTTAGGTTTGACCTCATATTATATGGTTTTGGTAAGTCTAAAGGAAAAAGTCTTCAGAAAATCTTATAGTGTGTATGGCCCATTAGGCTTCTCTCTCCTTTTTTTTTTTTTTTTTTTTTTTTTTTTTTTTTTTTTGTTACCTAAATTTCTTTGAGAAATGCCTTCTATTTTTTCCACATTACAGATGTGGAATGAAAATTGCCTTTATATTTGCATTTGCAGGGGGGGGGGGGGGTTGGTTGTGCCTTTAATCTAATCACAGGTTTAGGCTTATCTTTTTTACCTAATTTTCTTTGGCAACTGAGCAATCAGATTGTATAGTGTTATGACCAGCTTTATACACTTAATTGTGAAGTTAGGAGCATTAATAAAACTGAATTTTGGACTAATGTCTTGAAAAGAATTGAGTGTTTGGGTATTGTTTTTTGCTTTTACCTTGAATATCAGAGACAATATAAAGGTTTATCTTTAACCACTTAAGCCCCGGATTATTTGGCTGCTCAAAGACCAGGGCCTA